>NW_027494071.1:0-293474 GCF_021521415.1 Bidens hawaiensis
GAAGTTCTTGGGGGTCATCGTCACTAAAGATGGCTTCAGAGCGAACCCTGAAAAGGTCGAAGCCATTATCAAAATGGAATCACCTACTACCATCAAACAGGCTCAGACACTGAATGGACGACTAGTCGCACTTAATCGCTTTTTGGCAAACCACGCGGATAAGTCGTTTCCTTTCGTGTCAACGTTGAGAAACTGTTTAAAGAAAACGCACTTCCGCTGGACACCAGAAGCGGAAGCAACTTTTTAGGAGATTCGGTCACGCTTGATCGAACTCCCAACGCTCACAGCACCAGAAGAGGGGGAGGGGTTAATCCTATACCTTTCCGCAACAGATAGAGCAACCGGAGCGGTCCTGCTAGTTGAACGGAAAGGCATCCAGATGCCAATCTATTATATCAGCCGTATCCTAACAGACGTAGAAACCCGGTACTCTACCCTCGAAAAATTAGTCTTAGCACTTATACACGCTTCACGCAGGTTAAGACGATATTTCCAGGGTCACCCAATCACCATTCTCTCCAACTTCAAACTTGCAAACGTTCTACGCAAACCCGAGTTATCGGGACGCCTGGCCAAATGGGCAATGGAGTTGGGGGAATACGCGATAAAGTATAAGCCAAGACCCAGCCATGGTTTTGGCCGACTTTATTGCGGAAGTGCCTGCATCGCGGGAAAAAGAGTGCCAGGAAGAGGCTCAACCCTCTCAAGCACAGGACATCAATGATGTCTGGCGACTCTACACTGATGGAGCAGCCAGTAACGAGGGTTCAGGCGCAGGGCTGAAACTAACCAACCCAGCAGGCCAAGAATACACTTACGCTATTCGACTGGATTTTCCAAGTACGAATAACGAAGCCGAGTATGAAGCATTCTTGGCCGGGCTGAGAATTGCGCGTAAGATGGGAGTGAAACACTTGGAAGCCCACGTGGATTCCATGTTAGTAGCCAATCAAATCAACGAGGGTTCAGGCGCAGGGCTGAAACTAACCAACCCAGCAGGCCAAGAATACACTTACGCTATTCGACTGGATTTTCCAAGTACGAATAACGAAGCCGAGTATGAAGCATTCTTGGCCGGGCTGAGAATTGCGCGTAAGATGGGAGTGAAACACTTGGAAGCCCACGTGGATTCCATGTTAGTAGCCAATCAAATCAACGGGACGTACACGGCCGTGAACGACACAATGGCTCTGTACCTCGCACAAGCAAAAACCCTTATGCGCGATTTTAACGATTGCAAAGTCATACATGTCAAGCGTAGTGAAAATAAATCTGCGGATGCGTTAAGCAAGCTTGCATCATTAGCCTTCACCCACTTGGGAAAGGACATCCGCATTGAACTCCTCGAGGCACCTTCAGTCCCGCACAAGGAAATTTGTGTCATCCAAACCGGCACAGAAACGTGGATGACACCAATAATAAATTACCTTGCGGCAGGTACACTACCAGAGTCAAAAACACAGGCAAGAAAACTACGCTGTAAAGCACTGAATTATCAACTCATCGATGACATCCTTTACAGACGTAACTTTCTTGGCCCACTCTTAAGATGTGTGGACAACCAAGATGCTGACTACCTCTTAAGGGAAGTACACGAAGGCATCTGTGGAATACACGCAGGTCCACGCGCTGTTGTAGCTAAGCTAAACATCGCGGGATACTTTTGGCTGGGGATGCATACGGATGCGCTGGCATACATCAGAAAATGCAGGTCTTGTCAGCTCTACGCACCCAACACGCATCGCCCGAAGAATGAACTTGTTCCAGTCACCTCTTCATGGCCATTTCAGAAGTGGGCCATCGATGTGACAGGCCCATTTCCTACAGCAGCAGGAAATGTTCAGTTCCTAGTGGTAGCCATCGACTACTTCACCAAGTGGATAGAAGCAAAACCCTTAGCCCAAACAACCGCGAAACATATCAAAAAATTTATTTGGGAATTTATTATTTGTCGTTTTGGACTTCCACAGAATTTGGTGAGCGATAACGGCACCAACTTTGCTGACAAGAAGCTACAAAAGTGGCTGGAAAAACTTCAAATCACCCACACTTTACCTCAGTGGCGCACCCGCAGGGTAATGGTGAGGTAGAAAGAGCAAATAAGAGCATCGTCGAAGGCATAAAGAAAAGACTCTTGGAACACAGATCCGGCTGGGTGGACGAGCTTCCGCACGTCCTTTGGGCAAACAGAACGCTGAAAAAGGCCAGTACGGGAGAAACCCCGTTCAGTCTCACTTATGGCACTGAAGCCATGGTCCCGGTCGAAATTGGTTTACCCTCACCAAGGGTCTTGATTCAGCCAGAAGACAATGATGCGGAAAGACGGTTAGACCTTATGCTAACCGAGGAACGCAGAGACTTAGCCGCAGCGCGTGAAGAGAACTACAAGCGACAAATGCAAAAGTACTACAACACGCGGGTAAAACTCTGCAACTTCAATGTAGGAGACTACATACTGCGTAACAACGAGGCTTCGAACCAACAACGCCCAGGAAAACTGGCCCCGGTCTGGGAAGGGCCATACATTATCAAAGAAGTTCTGGGAAAGGGCGCGTACCGGCTCGAAAGGCTCGATGGCACTCCCATCTCAAGAACATGGAATGGAGCTCAATTACGCAAATGTTATATGTAGATCAATTCCAAACTTGTAAAGAAAAGGCCTAGAGCCACTTCTAATGGAAATGATTCTCCTTTCACAATGTGTTGATAGCCTTACCTTTATACTTATGAACCCACACTGATGTGCCGGTATTCAACGCATAAATATGGGAAGTCGTTACGTGTGGAAGGCGGCAAAACCCGCATAAATACAAAACGGTAAAAATTTCAAAAGGAAAACCTTCACGCAGGTCAGTCATAGGTAAACTTTGGTCATCCCACTAAATGAAAGTGCCGGTCCTAGCCGCACAAATCATGATAGAGGAAACTGAACTAACCTATTGACAACCGCGCGTCGAACGGTTAACTTATTCAAAATGCTTCGAAAATTTCTAACAGAATGAGGAAAACCTCCACGCAGGTCAGATGTAGGCAAAGTTTTGCCATCCTACTAAGTGCAAGTGACGGTCTTACCCGCACAATCACGAACGAGGAAGCAAAACTTCAACCTATTATCTACCACGTTCAAAGGTTAACTTATTCTAAACACTTAGAAAATTTCAAAGGAAAAGATGAGGAAAACTTCCACGCATGTGAGATATAGGTAAAGTTAAGCCATCCTACTAAGTGCAAGTGACGGTCTTACCCGCACAATCACGAACGAGGAACAAAACTTCAACCTATTATCTACCACGTTCAAAGGTTAACTTATTCTAAACACTTAGAAAATTTCAAAGGAAAAGATGAGGAAAACTTCCACGCATGTGAGATATAGGTAAAGTTAAGCCATCCTACTAAGTGCAAGTGACGGTCTTATCCGCACAATCACAAAATAGGACGCAAAACTTTAACTTATTATCTACCACGTTGAAAAGTTAAATTATCTAAGTACTAAAGAAATTGCTAAGTTAAATCAGAATATGCGTGAAATAAACAAGGCAAGGGATTGGCAAATAATCTTTATTCCATCGAAATTCAAATATTACAAAGATTGCTGGGTACATACCCGCATACAAAAGAAGCTATACAAAAATAAAAATCTACTCTAATGGTGGAAAGGGATCTTCAGGACCAAGCTTCAGGACCACTTCCACTTGGACCCGCACCATCAGTAGAGCGTGGCGGTTCAAGGAAAGCTTTAAGGATAGCTAGCCCATCATCAGCAGCAGCGACTTCGTTCACCTTCTCCACCACCGGATGCGGGAAGGCGGCATACTGGTTAACTGCTTGGTCATAAACAGCTTCAGTATCCACATCATACAAAGGGAAGTTGGAAGGCGAGATGCCTTTCTCAACAAACCCTAGACCAAGCAGGAAGCCGGCCTTTTCCCCATCCTCATGAGAAGCGTTGAGGGCTGCGCTCATGGCATCGTCGTATGATGTGTCCGTAAAGACTCGATGCACAACCTACAAGAAAAAATACAAGTATCAAAACCTTTTCTATTTACAAAGAAAAGCGTAAAGACATTATGAAGTTAAGCTTACCTGAGACAACGCTTCTCGAAGAAGCCATTCATTGGCAACCAGAGCCTCTTGGAGGGCGGCTTGAGCTTGGTTACGGGCGCGTTCGGCTTCACTTTTATTGAGGTTGGCAAGCAACACTTCCTTTGCAGCAGCCTCTTCAACGCCCTTTAGCTTCCGCTCAGTGTGGTCAAGCACGCCCCTCTGGTCCAAGATCTCTTGGAGCTTCTTGGCGTCTTCCATCGCCAAGGCATCATGAGCCTGTTGGAGCGCCTCAAGTTTGGCTTTAAGTTCCTCATTCTCGAGGCGTAGAGGCTCAGCAACAGCTTCAGCCTTGGTGGCCCTCTCGGTTGCGTTCCGTGCAGTTTCCTTAGCCAGCCGAAGCTGTTCGTTAACAGCTTGGGCAGCCTTGGAACGGGCCTCGAGACGGGCCTGAACTTCAACCTCGAGGGCCTTGAAGGCCTTCTCTTTTTCCGCAGCCACTGCGGTAAGCCTCCTATTCTCCTCCCGGACAGCCCGCGCCTGAGCTACTTCTTGGATGCGAGCTGCTTTTAACTTGTCGTTTTCACGACAAAGCAGCTCGACGCGCGGCTGCATCCGGGCCAGGAGAACACGAAGCTCATTGGTTAGCCTACCCTCCTGGTAGCTAGCCATGGCTTCCCCCAACGCACCACTGGGAGCTGCGTGACGAGCCCATTCCACGCACTCCAAAGGCGTGCGAAGGGTTGTTCCTCGGCGGATGTTCCATCGTGGAACATACACTTCATTGGAATCCGACACTGCAAAAAACAAAAAGCAGTTAGGAAAAGATGATACAAAAAAAAAAAGGCCAAAAGAAACCTGCGCACCTGTAGGGTCGACAACAGGCCGATAGCCGCCAAACCCATCACCTGAACCCAAGGGAAATCCGTCCAAGAGGTCAGGCAGATGGGAAGGAGGCAGAGGTTGGCGAGAAGCCCCAAGCATACCTGAAGGATCGGCCGTCGTTGCCGATGACGGAGGAGGCATGGTGAAGGCCGCCGCGGTAGTAGAAACCAACGGAGGTGAACTCACCGTAGGTGAACTCACAACCGTGGTCGCCGCTGCGGAGGAGTCCGCAGAAAAAGTCACCGCCGGCTCAGTGAAAGATTCAGTAAATATGGCACTGACAGCCGGCGGTGATGTCATCACAGTTGGAACAGTTGGCTCAACTGGGTGAGCAACTGAACCAACTGAAGCAGGCGCAGCCGCCTTGGTCGTCGCCTCAGGTAGGCTGACCAAGCCTACCGTCATGGGTCCAGAGGTATTCCTCCCCGCTCCACCCTGGAATGCGGTAGCATCCACGCCTGCACAAAGAAGATAAGTATTAATGATGGAAAGCTATGAAGTTAAAAATAAAGGAAGTTTGTACTTACGGGTTTTCTTGAGCCTAAAAGTGTGAACTGGCGGGGACGAACCCGATAGAGCCGGCCTCTTTACGCCGCTCACCGTCGTCATCCCGGGCTCTCCGGAGGTGACAGTCGTCGCAGCCTCCGGAGCAGTGGTCTTATCACCACCAGGGTTCCCCGCCACCTCCTCGCTCTCGGTCTCTGAATCAGACCGAGGCACCGGATCGGCAGT
Source organism: Bidens hawaiensis (assembly GCF_021521415.1). Taxonomy (NCBI): domain Eukaryota; kingdom Viridiplantae; phylum Streptophyta; class Magnoliopsida; order Asterales; family Asteraceae; genus Bidens; species Bidens hawaiensis. Next base: position 5,659 of record NW_027494071.1, read on the forward strand.
GGAGGCCACCTTCGCCTTCCCCTTCCTGCCGGCAGCCTTCTTCTTCCGCACCAACGGAGGACCATCTGCGGATTCCTCATCAGAACACAAGATTAGAGGAATTCCAGCAGAGGTTTCAGCATTGAGGGGTCGAGGGTTGAATAACGCCTTACCTGGCCGCCTGGCCCTCAGGATCTCGTGGCCTGGCGGGTAGACCTCCACGAACCGATCCGCCGTCTGTTCAAGGATGGGCAACTCGTTCTCATCTAGAGCACGAGTACCCATCCGAGCGGGACTATCAGCCTCCCGCGGATGCAGGAGCGACTGCAAGTCGTTCCCCTCTGAAATAGAAGAAAAACAGTTAGAAGACAAACCTATATAAACAAAGAAGACAGAGCATACCGTAAGGGACAGAGTTCAAACCGTATTCAAGGACGATCGGGATCTTTTGCGCCTCCGCATCCTTCCACACCCGGCTCATCCCGAGCATCACCATCCCGGACTCCGCAAAGCGGTAAACCGGAGATTGAACTCGGGAAATCTTTGAGAACCATTCCGCCTCCTGGTAGTTGGAGGCGTGAAGGCTGGGGAGTGCTTGCCCATTCTTGAACTTCATGGCAAGGGGGATGGCGCGAGCGGAGATATAAAAGAACTCCCGCTTCCATGAACGAAGACTGCGCTCGGTTGCGCAAATCTTCAAACCCTTGATCCGGGTTATCAGAGTATACCACCCCTGGATGCACCTCCAAGAGTAGAAGGTCATCAGGCGGTCGACGAAGGGCTCAACGCCCAGAATCCGGCACACCCACTCGAAATGGCGAATCTTCGCGATCGCCATCGGGTGTACCTCGGTCAGGTGTACACCATGCCTCTCCAGAACACGGTACACAAACTTCGTCAAGGGGAACCTATGATTCCCATAGACAAAGAATGTGGCATATACCCTGATCTTGCCTCTGGGGGCATCATACACCGTCTGATGAGGTTCAGGAAACTCAGGCTCGAAAGACTCGAGCATGAACTTCCTGACGATGTACTGATATAGATCGACAGGCAGAGCACACTGGCACTCGCCAGCAGTACTCTTGTCATCCTTGTCGGACGTGGATGACGGGTTCTCGGCATACACCCCAGCCTCCTGGGCTGTAGCCTCAACATCGTGAGCAGATACATCTTGCAGGTATGAAAGAAGAGAACGATTTCAAGAGAATGTTCGACTGAAAAGGTGAGTATTCGCCGGAAATCGTTTTGAAGATGAAAAGTGAAAGTGTGGATTGCAAAGGACCCTCTCCCCCTTTATATACTAATCGCAATTAATGCGATGAATTTAACGCGGAAGAGAGAGAAATCGCAGGTGCAATGAAACTATGACACGTGGCAATAAGCAAGCTGGCAACAGCTGTTGAAAGGACGTGTGCCAGTAATTTCGCGGCCACGCGCCCACGCGCCTGAAAAAGCGCCTGGAATGACCATATACTGTCACGTCGCCATAACTTCCTGCACGTCCTGACACTGTCAGAAGAAACCGTCGGACGACGTTTCAATAGTTTGGACTATTCTTATCCTTTCACCAACTCTTCGAATTTCAAAATTTCAAAAAGATTCAAAAGTAAGCGGGAAAATACCTCTTACCTTGGCAACCAAGTAACTATAAGACAGGTGCGGGTACAGTGTTAAGGCAAAACCCTTCACATACTTAGCACCCGCAGGGAATTGACGCCGGGAATACCTTGGAAGTAAAGTAACCGTAAGACGAGTGCGGGTACAGTGTCAAGGCAAAACCCTTCACATACTTAGCGCTCCGCAGGGAATTCAAACCAAGAAGGATCTTCTGGGCCATGCTTGCGGAAACGGGAATAACATCCCCGCATAGCGGGAACGTTGAGAACTATATTGTTTGAAACTCCAAGATGGAATTGGTGGTTTTAACATAATTGATCACTATGTTCAAAACTACCAAAACCCCATGGAGAATCCACACAAATGGGACTCAATGCTCCTGACTTGCGAGGAGGTTACAGACCTACCCGCTTCATACCCAAAGATCAAGCAGAAAAGTCGGGAATTTCTGCGTGACATTAGGAAAACCGCGGGAAGAATCCCCACGGAAAACCTTAAAACTAAAAACCCTTTTCAAAACCCCTTGCTAAAGTCCAAAAGTTCACCTCACTTATTAATAATTCATGAGAAGAACATTGGACTGGGGGGACTTGATGTCACACCCGGCCCTGAGCGGCGGAAACAGCCGGGCGCGCACGAGTGGGGATTGATAATTAAGCACGGGCCATTGCAAAACATTCAAAGATTTTTATTGCGCATGAGAAGTTTAGTACAAACACATTACATTGTTCAAAGATTACAAAAAGAAACATCCAAGTATAAAACTGAAGATTTCCTCGCCATATCCCCTTGCGCGGCGGGTAACCGTGCGCATCGAGGGGATAAAACCAAAATCTTCCAAAAAGCTTGTTTTAGATGTTCAGCGTGTGGTGCTCTAAGTGTGACTCCATGCGCTACCTAGTTATCTCCTGAAAGACACGTAAAAACATTTGAATCAGTATAAACTGAGTGAGTTCACAAGTTTTAGTAACTTGATAAAATCATTCTGAAACATTTCTGGCAACATCATTAACATCTGCTTGGTAAAATCGTATTAACACATAATTCTGACAATATTCTGATAAAAATCGTTCCGCGGGTTACGCGTGAACAAATTCTGGATACGGTGCTCGTCTATGTAAGTGGCGCAGCCACTACGAGCTAAAATAACGTAAAACCGTCCCGCGAGTTACGCGCAGACGTTTCTGGAAAACTATGCTCGTCTATGCAAAGAGGCATTGCCCCTACGAGCTAAGGATACTGTCCCGCGGGTTACGCGCGAACAATTCTGAGAAACTGTGCTCGTCCATGCAAAGAGGCATTGCCCCTACGAGCTATGGATACCGTCCCGCGGGTTACGCGCAGACGTTGTGCCGGAAAACAAGGCGCTCGTCCATGCAAAGAGGCGCGACCCCTACGAGCGGGCTCAACCCCATAGTACTGCCCCATGCCAGGCACTCGTCCATGCAAAGAGGTGCGACCCCTACGAGTGGGCGGATCAAACCAGCAGTCCCTACCCTTAGAGTTCCAATGGTAAAGTGATCACTTACTCGAGTTCTAGCGCACATACATTGAAAACCTTAGATAACCGTTTGCATTGCTCATCATGAAACATAACTTAAACACATAATCGCTTGCATAGCTTGTAAGTATACCATGATAAAACATTATTTAAGTACGTGTCCCTCGCCCCGAAAGCAGTTTAAAAACAGTGAAAACAGTGAAAATAGGGGCTGTGAGACTCACCTGTGGTTCTTGTTAAGGGATTAATCGAGATTCGGGTTTTCTTGGTGTTGGCCTCGGAATCGAAGGTCTAGAATACGATTAAATAACAAGTATATATATTAAGATCAAGAAATAGGAGAATATAAGGGTTGGATAGTAGGTCTCAAGGTTATATTCTCGGCTTACCTAGTAACAGGATCGGAGCTGGAAACAACGGATGCTTGGGAAAGGATTAGTGCAAGTTTGTAGTTCTTTGAAGTGTGTTTTGGGTGATAATTTAGGCTACAAATTTATAGGCAAACTCAAGGGAACACAATCCCTTGCTTTAGGGGATTGAAATCTTTTCATATCTAAATGTAATGATGATAAAGTATGGAAGTTATTATTATTTACTTAAGAGTGGAGTGGTGGATAAAAGATTTTGATTTGATTTGGACAGAACATGCAGGTCTGGGGTTGGTGAGAATAGGGTGGCTGACAGTTGACTTTTCATGTTACAGTGTGCTTTTTCAGGTACTTTTGTCAGTGTACAGTAAAAAGTGGAAAATCTCTGAAACACACTACTGTTTCCTTTCGGGCGGGAGTAATCTCCTTAACTGGAGAATAGACCAAGTGTTCTGCGCGTATAACTTGGTGCGCATAGCTTTCTGCGTATAGGACATGTCTTTGCTGCGGGTAGGTGCGTAACCTTCTCGCAGTTAGGGACATTTGAGTTTCATTTGTGGATTCTCCAGGTGGTCTTGGTATTTCAACATAGTGATCAGTCATGTTGAAGTCAATTCCATCTTGGAGCTTCAGACAAACTAGCTCTCAACGTTCCCGCCATGCGGGTAGGTTAGTTCCCTTCCGCACGCGCATAAACGATGTAGGATGCACCCGCCTTAGCATCATGCGGGATGGCCAAATCATTCACGCATGGCGCATATAACATATGCTCACGCTGGTTCTTAACATGGTGCGCTCGCGCAGGTTGCACATAACAACTGCACGCGCTGACTAACATGGCGCGCTCGCGCAGGGCGCACATAACAAATGCACGCGCTTAATATTTACAATCACCTAATTATTAGGTTGATTACTTAGCTTATGGGTTTGGGAAATTACCGGTTGTCACACTTGAAGAGGTAGGTCCCAGCAGAGCCCAGTTGGACCCGCAAGACTCACCTTGAAGAGGGACGTCTGCGCAACGACCAACTGCTTCCGCAGGACCCACCATGCTCAGAGAAGACCTTACGCGCAGTACGCCAGCTGTTCCCGCAGGGAAAGCCTCCCGATGGTAAAGTACCCCGCTTGTTCCCGCAGTTGCGGATACAAGCCATCAGGGAAGGCTACCCGCACTGATAGCAAGGCTACACGCATAAGGCACTAACTCTTGATACTTCAGTAATGTCACCTGAAGGAATGAGGAAGGCGGGAATACTCCCGCCCAAATGAGCCAGTCCGTATGCTTCTGGAAGATCTTTTGTACTATACCTGCCAAGGTATGGGCAAAACAGACGATCTGACCAAAACAACCCGTGAACCAATCACAGGGTGACAGCTCACCGACAACAGTACGAGGAGGAGCACCCTCTAGTACTGTTTGTCACTATTAGCCGCTGCCTACTCACCAACCCTTACTATGGGACGTGCGTAGCCTACAGTTGGTGGAACAGTGCATAGCCGGCAGCACTATCGGCCGCAGCCTATCCACCAACCAGCATGGCTTGTACGCAGCCCACTGTTGGTAGAACAAGAATACTATTCAGCCGGCTGTACCTTCTTGGAAACCTACCTTCGGCTATAAATACTCCAACACCTTGGAATGGTAAGGACATCATCTGATATCTCATTATCTTATCTTCTCTAGCAATCTCTTAATATACACTTATATTCAGAGCAATCTAGTCTGATTCTCACGCCGAAGGGTGGTCACAAGGAGGAACCCCCCCTTCTCAGTGACGAGCTTACGGTGTCTGTTTTGCAAGTCACCTGAAGAACAACTTTCTTTGCTGGACCTCATCCTCGTGGGAAACATCTATTTAACCTCCAGATTATCCGTAATCTGCCCGGGGTCGATTAGTGTTTCTTCAGTTTTCTAGCAAAACACAAGTGACAAATGATAAGTGATTGTTAACGTGGCCACAAGGGCTTACACACAAATATGTTTGTAAAAGCAGGAACGTAATTATGAAATAATGTTAGTAAAAACACAAATGTGTTCAGATTAATATATAGATATAATATAACATAGTACAACATTAATCATAAAAAGGATTATGTGAATTTGGTGTTTGGAATCCTATACCACTTTTACAGTAAAAGTTGAACTTACTTTGCCTTGATTTTGCCAAAAACCTGAGTGCATGGGTGTTTCTGGACTGTCCTCAGCCGCTAAGATTGAGCAATCTTATGCAACATTTTGGGACCCATTTTTTATTATTTTATTTTTAATATAGTGTATTTAAATAATCAGAGCAGTGTAACAAGGAAGTATAAAAACATTAAAGAGTAAACTACGGTTTAATACCTGTGGTTTGTTTAAAACTGTAATTTTAGTCTAATAGTTTCAAGTTTGTAATTTTCGTTTATGTGTTAATTTTATTTCACTTGCAATTAAACGATCTCACTAATCCTGTTAAATCTGGCCGTTAAACCCATCAACGTGCCCCTCTCACATGAGGTGCAGTTGTGTCCTTTTTTTTCCTAAATACACCCCAGCCCCTCACGTAAGGGGGCTTGCAAATTAGGTTTTGGGTTTGTTTTTGGAGAAAAGTGGCAAAACTGTCTCTCATGTGAGGAGCACGCTGATTGGTTTAACGACAAGACTTAACGGGGTTAGTGGAACCAGGTTTAATTGCAAGTGAAATGAAAGCACAGAGACGAAAATCGCAAATTTAAAATTATTGAACTAAAATAGCAGTTTTGAACAAACCACAGAGATGAAAACCGCAGTTTACTCAACATTAAAAATACACGTCTACTCAGTTAACACATCATAAAAGCTTTCTCTAAAAATATTCAAACCCCACTCAATAACTTTTTTTTTAAAACACTAAAAAATAATATCACATCATCACCACCTTTGCACCCATACCCCCCCCCCCCCAACCCGACCTCACCACCTGAAAAAGACCCCACCTTCATCTCATTTTTTCCCGTTTTTACTCAAAAACGTCTATTAAAAACAAGTTGTAAAAATGATGTCTATAATAGGTAAAAGTTATTGACATGTAAAAAACACCTAAAAATAGGCCGTAAAAACTCTTTATGGATGCCCTCTTGCATGACTTATTTAACATATCCGTCCTTTCTAAGTAGTTTATATATGCTTTCATTAAGAACTAGCGAAATCAAACCTCTGTGTATTGTGACGAGCATAAAGTTTTTCGGTTTTGATATATTCGCTATAACATATGAAAAAGAGACCCAAATTTATAGTCATAATATAAGCAAAAAGGTATCAAAACATGTTCATTTCGTTGGTTTTTTCTTTTTAATTATTATGTGACGCCCAAACTCATATGGTGTGGCGGTACTAAAAGAAATAAACTCAAACACTATAGCATGCTCGGTTATTTGGTTAGTTTGAGTTAATTAAAAGAATGAATAAGAATAAAAAATAAGAAACAGAATAGATAATTTCCAAAAGTAATTAAAAATAAGAAAAAATATGTGATTAAATTGTTTTTTTTAATTTACATTTAAATTTGTTTGCGGTTTGACTTCTTACGCTAACTCCATTCATTATCTAAGCAAGAGATCGTGAATAGAGTTTATCTAAGGCTATGCGTAGTGAAGGAGCTATAAATTGGGGTGAATTGTGACACGTGACGTGTCACACCCCGACCAAAGGCGGAACATGTCGGGGTGCAACGTGATTGGACAAATACACAAGACACTGTTTAAAGTGACAATATTTATTCAACTCATTTTATTTCAACAAATCAGTAATCAACACATCTCGTTCACACGAACAAATTGAATACAAGTAACAATTATATTATTCGTTTTACTAATACCCTAATAGTCTTGGTAACGTTTTCATCAAGTCCTCGAGTCAACAAAAGTCAAACATGTAACATTTCATAAAATAAAGTTTATCAACACAAAGGTTGGTGAGCAATTCATAAGTTTGAGCATCTAAGTATATAGTAATAAAGAGCCACAAAACTTGTATACAAAACAATAAATAAAAGCTATAAATTTGGATAAAATAGTTATCGCTAACAAGTTAGCGACACCCAACTATAAGGGGTTGCCAAATAGTTTAGGATTTTATAGACAGTTGCTAAACACATTAGCACCACCTAGCTACAAGGGGTTGCCGAGTAGTCTAGGATTTAATAGTTATCGTTAATTGATTACGTTAACGACACCTTGCCATAAGGGGTTGCCAAATGGTATAGGGTTTATAGTTCCACCATCCAAAAGCGATAAACACATAAGCATATAAGCATGTAAGCATAGAACACCAAATCGAGCAATTATTCAAGTAAGGTATACAATCACGTTTGTGGGTTTAAGATTCAAGTATATAAAGCATTTAGTTTGATAAGTATGAAATGTCACCCCAAAACGAAAGATGAAAAAAAGGGGTATGAAAGTACTCACCTCGATTAATGAACCGAGAAATAAATAGATAAATAAATGAAGCTCGAACGGTAAACGAACAGATCCGACTTGAAACGATAAACACCTTAGCTAAAATAAATAACGTAATATATATTAATGAACTTGAAACCATAATGAAACTATATTGGAAAACATTGAACGATGAGGTTCGGTTGTTAATCGGGTTACCGGTTAATTTGTTAATGATTAGGGACTCATACTAAATTGATAATTAAAATAAGATAATATTGTTTTATTGGACTTTTAAATAGCTAATCCAATATTAAAAGAAACAAGACGAGCTTAATTTAGGAGTTTGGTTTTATAAAACTGAATAAATAATAAAGCTTATAATAATATTATTGATGATAATGATAGTAATGATAATAATAGTTTTAGAACCTGTTATGAATATATATATAGATATATAAGATAATGATAATAATAATAATAACAATAATTATTGTTAATAATACTAATATAGTATAATACTAATAATATTAGTTAAAGAATAACGATCTTAGTATTAATTAAAATGTTGTTGATAAAAATAATAATAATAAATAATATTGATAGTAAATAATGATACCACCCTCGATGTCGGTTCGAGTTCTAAACGAGTTCACAAAATAAATATAATAATATTATTGCTAATAATAAATGATAAAAAAATAATTTTAATAAATAATAATAATATGATCTTTAATAATAATAACTTCAATATTTATAATAATAATGATAATAATATTAATAATAATTAATAATAGTAATACTACATAAATGTAACGATAAGTTAAACATAATAATACTAATAATAATTTTTGTGTAATAATATTAGTACTAATGGTAATCGAGATTTGTTATGTATAAAAATAATACTGACACCGTTCTAGAATGAGACCTGAACCCGTGACCTCTAGTTCAACGACTTATGTACAAACCAACCGAACAAAAATATCAATTGTTAATTTAAACCCATAAGAAAATTTATATATCCATTACCCGAGTATTTATCCTTTCCCCAATTCAAACCAACAACGCAAACCCGATTCGTTTCAAAGTATTTAACCAAAATTAAACGATACTACCAAACCAATTATTAACAATTTAAATCCGACAATCGATATATGAAAATTAATAACACCGAAGCCTAAATTATTTACCGAGGGATAACGAACGGCGCTAGCGAGCGACACGAGATCCAACAAAAAAAAGTCCAACAACAACAGCGGTTCACAGCGGTGGCTGCGCGGCTGTGAGTGGTGGCGCTCTGACGGCAGCGGCGGAGGTCGGAGGATAACGGGGCGGAGCTCGCCGGCCCCCGGAAAACGAAAGTGAAAGAGAGGGGCGGCTGTGGTTTATGATTTAGGTTTAGGTTTTTTTTTCTTTTTATATGTAATATAAATATTTACAGAATGACCCTCCAAGTTTCAATAAATGTTTAATATGAGTTTAAAGGTTCTAAAAGCTTATAACAACTTAACGAAAATTAGTTTGAACCCCCTTATGTTTTTTTTCTTAACGACATTATAATATGACCAATATCGATTTATTGCTGATCGAGATATATAATAATATTATATATTAATTAAATAAGGTTCTAAAAATGTTTGAGCGGTTTTATAAAATAAAAGTTTATAATACGAATATAACTCGAGACTCAAATTTGACGAAATGACGCCCAGTCAGCAAAGAGTGGGAATTTGTTTTTGGGGTGTAATGGTGTAGGGGCTACAAACTAGGCTCACGGTATCTTTTTTTATTATTTTCTTTTTATAATTAAACTAATCAAATAAAAATCAATTTATTTAAATAATTAAATAAAAATGCATTAAAATTAAAAAGAAATAAAAAAAATACATAAATAAAAAAAGATATAACTAAAAAAAAGATACATAACTTAAAAAAATACTGATATCCATAATATTCGCGCATTTTTTCGACTCGTCGTCGTTGCAACAATGCGGCCTCTTCGTGTGACCCGGCCGCTTTGAGGGATTCGTATTCTTTACTCATTTCCCGCAACTCCATCATAGCGGCAATCTTTTCGTGTTGTTTGTTGGTTTCTCTCATGGTATCGTTGAGTTTCTCAGCAAACTTTTCGTTTTTTTATTATATAGGTACCGATACCGGTACGGTACCGGTATCATTCGGTACGGGTACCGATTTTGCTCATCCCTAGCGGTGAGTTTCACGGGTTTCGGTTGGTTCGGGTTGTTTGTAGGATTCATTTTGCTAGATGTTTTGAAGAATTTGGGTATAAATTATGTATGAATTGGATATGAAATGGAGAAGAAGGTGTATGTTTATATATATATATATATATATATATATTGTTTTAATTAAATCTTTTTTGACCTTTTGAAAATGGTCATAATAATAAAATATTATTATTTTTAAACCACGACGGCGACAAAATAACCGCGCCCCCGCCCCTTTTCGCCCACATATCCCGGGGGGGTTGTCCGCGCCTCTTCTCGCCTAAGTTGTAGCCCCACTACACTTAGTCTAGGCCAAAACCACAATCAGCCCTTTAATTTTGTGGGTTTATACATCCCCACGGTTTAATATATTAAAATTCGTATCTTATCGAAGGAAAAAAATGGGTAAAATATCGGTATTGTAAGAAACCGTCCCGTTTCGTTCCCAAAATCTCAAAAAATTGGTACCGAATTAGTACCGTTACATGGTACAATTTTCTCATCACTTCTAGTATAATAATCGCAAAAAGAACAAATATATAAATAAATAAATAAATAAATAAAAGATTATTAGAATATGGGGTTTTGGAATCGTATACCCTCCGTGACTACTAGTAACGCGTGTCAGATTTAACCACATCTTTATATTCCTGTTTATTCTTGTTCCTTCTTCAAGCACATAAAATAACCGAGTCACGTATATGTCAATATATAAACAATAAACATTAGTAGCTAACTAGACATATAAAAATATAATTTTGACATTACTATCCAATTCATGAATTTAGGAATTCGGTTTGGTTCGGTTTTTTCGGATGCAAAACCAAAACCAAACCGTTACTGCAATTTTTACAAAAACATAAAACCAAACCGTCGGTTTTTGTTTCCATTCGGTTTTTTTGGTTTGGATTTTCGGTTTTTTCGGTTTCTTGCACACCCCTAGTTATTAATATCAAATAAACAAAAAATTTAGTTTTTGGTTACAAATATTCAATATTATTTATAAATTTTCATTATTATAAATTTAATTAATTATCTATGTAACCAATGTGGTTAGTGGTCCATTAGCAAAGACAAAACTTTTAAAACAACAATGTGTTGGAGGTATTGGGTTTAAGTCACACTATGACCAAAATTTTTCGTCAAAATAATAATAATAATAATAATAATAATAATAACTCTATGTTACGTTTTAGAATATATTATAGAAAAAAGAAATAAATAAAAGAAAATGTTTTATATATATATGAATAAACGGATTTTTAAACTTCTTACTTAAAATAAATTTAAAAGAGAAGAAAACGAAAATAAAATTAAATATAAAAATCAGTTTAACAAAGTTATTAAAATATTTATATGTTAATAAAAAACAGTTTATTCAAAATATAATATAAAATGTTTTTATACTCTACATGTATATACTATTTTACATAAGAAAAGGAAAGGAAAATGAAGAATAAAAGAAAAATATAATAATCTAGACAAAGAAAACCATTGTATGCAATACATAAAAAACAACAATAAAACCGAGTCCAAACCGAGCTCGGATTTTAGGCATATGGCTGAAACGAGCCAAACTCAAGCTCAAGCTACTTATACCTAAACAAGCTTAGTTAAGCTTGGACTAAAGTCTTTTAACTTATTTTGAAAGTATCTAAAACCTATAACAAATGTAGTCAAGTGAGCAAGAAGCATGTTCAACAAAATGAGTGCATGAATGGATCAATCATTCGACATACAACGAGGGCAATTACACTCGAAACCAAATCCGTTGGACAAAATATTTTGTCTAGCATCGCGATCCATGCTTGCATCGATGTAACATATCCTTAGTTCTTCACCTGCCAAAACAACACAACTATTATTCATGGCTCTTACTACATAACAACATTTCAATATGCATGTTACAATGTTAATGGTTTACGCCTTTACAGTTCAATTTATCATTGTTGTATAGTACTTGGAGGCCTTTGTAACCACGAACTAATACTTAAGCAACGATCGATGAGGAATGGGAATCGATGATTTGAGTAAAACTTTCTCCTAACAGTTCATAACGAATCAACCTATTTCGGGGGGCGATGAATTCTTGTCGCCCTGCATGTGTTTTCTTTTATTATTATTATTATATATGTATGTGTGATATATATAGGGCTACAACATCATTACACCCCTAAAACAAAAACTCACCCTTTGCTGACTAGGCGCCACATAGCCTTAAAGGTTTTGGAGTTAAAAAAGTTGTATATTTTAACATATAATATGCACGCATATGGACTATGGAGAGAGGCCGGTTCGTGTACACTGTACTAAGTGATTTTTCTGTGCAAAGTGTGTGAAGTTACAGACACTTGTTTGTATGATTACAAAACAAATGTAAATAATAAGGCACACCTCATGTCTATAATTACGCATACAAAACACATTTATATACAATAATAACTACGCACGGTAAATGAACTTTTTTTTATAAAATTCATTGTTTAATTTAGCAATTCTGTACATAAAACAAAAGAGAATAAAATACTTGATTTTTTGGTATAATTATTTTAAAAATAATGAAGTATATAAAAGTTATCCGAGTTTTTTTTTTTAAAAAAAAAGTAGTGAAACTAGATAAAAAAAAAGTCACAGATTTTCCTTTTTTGCCAATTTTTTTTTTCTAAACTTAACGAATGATAATAAAGGTTTATGTTGAATTTAAGTGTAAAAAAAGTAAGGGTTTATGTTGAAGTTTATATAAACCCTTTTTATAAAGTACAATAAGAACCTATATACCAACAACAATTTCAAATTAAATCAAATAATTTTAAAAATATTGACCTAACCTGCTTCAATTTCTCTCAGAGCTTTTAATCTTGCTTCCACATTTTCCACCCAAACTATGTGCGTATTCGGATCTATAGCAAAGAAAATAAAACATGCATGTCAAATATGTAATAAAGTCTTATTTAACTTGCATATAGTGTTATGCAGACCGGCGAAAGAATATAAGTAGTTACCACAGTCATGATTATAGAAAGATGGAAGCATGTAAACGGCATTGCCAACAGCAGCTTCTGATTCTACTGATGCAGCAGCTAATGCAAGTAAATCTTCATAACTGTTTCCCGCCAATTCGATACGGAAGGCATTGATACGTATACGTGCCAGGACACCAGCGTACCATTCAATATTTAGAACTGTGTATCAGTTATTCAAAGTTATAAAAACATAAAAGAATATTTTCATCAATTATATTTGTAAAAGTAAGTGTTAATAATAATATAATGAAATTACATGTTAGCTGTTCGTCTTTCAATCCTGAATCTTTTAAGGCGTATCTCAGCAAACAAAGCTCTTCTTCCATCTGGCAAAATATGTGTAGAAAAATATGCTCACTTAAAACTGTTGAAAATAACAAGTGTTCAAATGGCAGCTAAATCTTCTTACTTGCATAGTGTCCTTAGATAATAATAATGATAATAACAATAATAATAATAATAAAATAATAATAATAATAAATCTTCTTACTTGCATAGTGTCCTCGAGATAATAATAATAATAACAACAACAGCAAAGCTTACTTGTGATATCATTTCAGCAGACAAGCGTGCAGGCTGAAGTATGTCCAAACTATTTGCAGAAGTCGCTCCTGATATTACCATGCAGGCCAGTCGTTTGGCGAGAAGTGGATATTTTAAACCCCGGGTTCTTTGAAAGACAGGTTTTGAATCAAAATATGATAAATACATATATTTTTTTATTTTTTATTTTTACTTTTTTCGAAATAGAATTCAACTTTTTTTCTGATAAAAAAATTTAAAAAGTGAAATTAAGATGAGTTCAACTAATAAGAAATTAATAAAAGCATTTGCTTTTACTACCCATGACCAAGTGAATACAAAGTTTATATATTTTCTCAACTTCATGAAACAAATAACAATATCTGCTTCTTATATTTTTGATGCTAATAACAAGATTTCTGAGTTTTTGTTTCACATGTAACTGGCTAAAGCTAAAAGAGAGAGTTAATTCGAAAAACGCTTACCTGCAATGAGCGACAAATGCTGACCAGTCAGCTTCCTTTTCAACTTCATAAAAGCCCTAATAACATACGAGTATCCAATTTCAGGTAACGATTGCAATTCGCATAAAATTTTCAAATTCATTTCTAATTGATGGTTATTAAGATTATAAATTGCAAGCTTTACCAACATTGCCAGACTTCGATTAAATGATTCAAATATGTTACGCTTCAGTTGCAAACTAATGTGGGTTGTATTCTTTCTAAACATGTTACACTGCCAGTAATATAAGTAACTCCTTGTGGTGGAACCAGATGCAGTTAGGGGTGTGCAGAAACATAAAAAAACGAAAAAATCTAACCAAAACGAAAACCGAACGGTTTGGTTTTATTTTTTTGTTTATGGTTCGGTTTTGGTTTTGCATGTAATGAAAACTGAAAAAACCTAATCGAATTTACAGATTTTCATTTTTTTTAAGTAATAATTTATAAGAATTTAAGAAATATGTAACTCAAACATTTTAGCTCAAATGTATAATAATTAATTAGTTATTAAACTAACAAAATGATTTAGACCTAAAATCATTACTTTGTGCAAAAATTTGCCTAAATTTTCAAGCTCAAATGGCAAAACCAAAAAACCGAAACCAAACTGAACCCAACCCGAAAACCAAAAAACCGAAACCGAATAATTTTAAACATTCAATAACCAAATTTCGGTTTTTGGTTCGGTTTTAGCCCACAACCGACCCAATCCGAACCATGTACACCCTTAAATGTAGTCATCAATATTTGTCATAAAGTTTCCGAATCAAGACCGAATTAAAATCGTCACTCGACCACAACTATCTAGTGATCAATTAAGCTTTTCTAGTTCTAGATCATGTACCATTTCATTTAGTGTGAACCAATCCCGCATAATATTTGGGCTAAATTTGGTCTTTCGGCCCAAAATTTTCAAGCTCAAATGGCAAAACAGAAAAAACCAAGACCGAATGTTTTCAAAAATTCAAAACCGAATTTTTTGGTTTTTGGTTTTTGGTTTTTGGTTCGGTTAGCCCAAAACCGAGCCATACAGTCATCAAAAATTGTCAATTAAGATCATGTACCATTTAATAATATTTCATTTAGTATAAACCAATCCCACCCAATCAACTCTTACTCTCAGAGACATATTATCAAACACTTGGTGTGCAAACCTTCGCTTGATCCCGGCATTCTTCGCTACAAAACACCACTCTCCGCGCTTCATAGTCCGAACATTTCGGACTATTCTTGAGACAAAAGTAACAAACTTTATCAACTGAGGAGATAGATGGGTGAGATATTACGGGTTTGGCGGTATGAATGAGCTCGCCCGGGTGTATTCTACGAGTAGCGAATACGCCACGACCGGCTGATTCAGTGAGGAGAACCTGGATAGGAGGCGGTGGTGGTGGTCGGCTCGGGTTCGGGTTAAGGTGGTTATTGGTGGTTGAGAAGAAGTAATAGGCGGTTAGAGGTAGTTTGGTTGGCGGGAAATATTGTTGGGTGATGCGTTTGGAAAGTAACGGTAACATTTTGGACTTTGGTTTGGAAAGAATCATAGACCGGGCTAATAATTTTATACGGCTCGTATCAGCATCAGCTTTTGTTTGACTGATGCTATATGACTTGTAGAGACCTGCACTATAGTCTTGTGTATATTAGTTTCGGTAGAATATTATGTCGTGTCAAATAATCTACGATGGAGTCTTGTACCGAGTTAAATAATTTATAGAATCTTATTTTGTTAGATAATTGGCGGAATTCTATATCATGTCAAATGACTGCTGGCATATCGTATTGTCTCAAATAATTCGTGTCATGTATAAACCGATTAGAATCTTATACGACAAGCAATAATTTGATTTGCATACAAGTTGTATGACTACATCTAAACCCTTATCAGTATTTATACAAGTCCCGTGCATAAATACCTACTTGGGGGGGGGGGGGTCCGAAGGGAGCCCGAATGAACCCAATACCGGGTGGAAACACCCCCAGTTTCTCTTCACATGTTACTCCAAGTTTTATCTCGGATTGCAAAGCAAAATGTGAAGAAAAATGGAGAAGTCGGAAAGGACCCCCAGAGTTTTTATCAGGAGAAAGGTGGGAACACCGCCCTTTTATCGTTGAAATTGTTAAAGGAATAAACGCTTAAATAGCATCCGAATACCAGATTCAAGCATCACGAGATTTGGGCACAATTGTTTTTGTTCAGAAACTTCGAAGTCTAATATGTCATGTCATGATAACCAACTTGCAACATCCACCAAATCAACACACAAAAGCAGGAGACTAACAAACAATTTACGTTACATATAAAAACATGCTTCCGACTTCCTTTCTCGCATCATTCATTAACTAATAACCTTCTGGACTCCTGCTCCTTGCTGGGCTTGGACTTCGATATGGGCTCCTCAAGTAAGACCTTTCTCTGTAGCTTCTGTATTGGGGACTTTGATACGGGCTCCTAGACCCGGAGTAAGACCTTTCTCTCTGCCTTCTGTCTCCAGGACTTCGATAAGGGCTCCTAGACCTCGAGTAAGACCTTTCTCTGTACCTTCTCTCTCGGGGCGAGATGGACCTGTTCATATTCAACCCGAATGGTTAAAATTTTCATAAAAAAAAAGTAGATAATTTTTAAAAATTTTAAAATCTATAAATGCGTACCTTGAGTAACGGCCCTGCCTAGGGGAAGGAGAATAATAACTTGGACTGCGGTGGTACGACCTTCCACGACCTGGCGAACGAGAATAACGGCTCGACGATCCTCTACGGTCATATGAAATTCCCCTGTAATCATTTTTATTTATTAGCAGAGAAATTATTTTAAAATTAAATAGTAATAACTAGACCCGTTTAACTCACCGAGAACGCTCTCTTGCCCTCATTTCTGAAGGCTTTTTCCTATTTTCCTCAGCAAACACAACTGTCAGCTCTCTACCGAGTAGGATTTGACCATCCATATGATATTTAGCCTCAGCAGCATCATCCGGGTCAATATATTGCACAAAACCAAACCCGCGCGGTTCTCTGCAATAAAAACATTTTAAACATCATTTTACTATATATTAACTTCTTAAGAAGCATGCCTATATAAGGCCCATGTATGCACAATTGCACATACAAACATGTCTCTTAAGTTCACCACATACCATAAATATATATCTTTTTTAATAAATAAAGAGTAAAGGTAAGAAAAAAAATCCTAGAGAATGCGGTCTCCAAAGAAATGATACAAACATATGGTTGCTAACCTTGTATTGACAACTTCTTCATTATGTAACATAAACAACTTCAATCTTCAAGTAAATAAAATCATCTTGACAGAAGTCTTGATTACTTCATGTCTTCAACGCTTTCAATAAACAAACCAATGCCCATAAAATATTATAATGTAAAAAGCCACTACATACCGTTGACTCGTTTAGTGAGCAAAAGCATTTTTTTAATTATTTTAATAAATTTAGGTTAATGGTTAGTCTTATAAAGATGAAAAACAGGCAACATGGAGTTAGACAGCTAAGATTATTATTTATTAACTCACCCGCTATAATAGTCGCGGGGCAAGTAAACATCCTTCAAGGGGCCAAACTCTCCAAACGGTCCACGAAGATCTTCTGGTCTGCAAATAAACAAAATTATTAATAAAACGATGTTCAATTAACAATTAATAAGTTTGTAAGCAGAATTCAGAACAAACCTGCAACCACGGCCAAGGTTGCGAACCAAAAGGCTAGTAGGAAGATCTCTAACACGACCGCCATAACGACCCCTAGGGCTAGGACTTCGGTAGTTTCTGCCTCGGTATCTTGGTGGTGAAGGGCTGTAGCTGTAGCTTCTTCCTCTCATTTTCAACCTGCTTATGAAATCAAGACCATATGAGTCAAATACGAACATAACCAGCTAGTATAACTAAAACTGTAAACAAACCGAACAAAACAATGCTTTGCTCATGTTCGTCCGTTAAGCTACTTTCAGACAAGCGAACGGCTCACGAACACCTAACCAAACGAAATTTCGTGTTTGTGTTCGTCCGTTAATCTTTTATCGGGCAAGTGAACGGTTCACGAACACCTAACCAAACAAAATATCTTGTTCGTGTTCGTTCATTAAGAAAATGAGCTTGTTCGTGAACGGTTCAAGAACACAAACGGACGAACACAGACAAACGAACACAAATGAACATAAACAATGTTTTATTTGATTTGTCCAACAAGAATGGTTAGTGTCTAACGGTTTGGTCCGGCTACCAAGTTTATGTTCGTGTTTTGTTTTGTTTTATACAATTATATTCATATGTTAATTTACATATAAATTAATCAATCCCATAATACTCATTTATACTTTAGTTTTATAGTTAATTACTCTGTTTATATCTAAAAACTCTTTAAAAAGGTATTAACTACCTTTAATGAACAAACATAAAATGAAATTCCCTGTTCATGTTCATTCATTTATTAAATGAACAGACTTAGCGCCTAACAGTTCATGTTCATTTGCCGTCCTAAGTACAACGAACGGCAAATCACGTTATTCAAGTTAGTTTAAAAAATATATTGATGAATATAACGCGATCCATTAAGTAAAAAACGAGATCTAACAAACATGACACAAATTAAACTAGGGGTATGCAACAAACAAAAACCCCGACCCAAAACCGAAAAATCCGAACCGAAACAAAAACAGGCGATTTGGTTTTATATTTTTCTAAAAACAGGACTAACGGTTTGGTTTTGGTTTTGCATGTAATAAAAAGCAAAAAAACCGAACCGAATCAAATTCCTAAATTTTTTTTTTTCATATTTTATTTCAAATAACTTATAATAATTTAATAAATATGTAACTCAAATATTTTTGGTCAAATGTGTTATAAATTATAGTAATAGTCTAATTCTATTAGTTAACAATTAACAAAATTATTTACACCTAAATTCTATTATTTTTTGCCAACTTTATTTATTTTACTAAAATTTTAAAGCTCAAATGGCAAAAACCGAAAACCGGACCGAGAAACCGAAACCAAACTGTTTCAACAAATCCAAAAACCAAAGTTTTGTTTTTCGGTTTGGTTCTAGCTCAAAACCGCTAGCCCCTAAATTAAACAATAATAGATTCAAAAATAAAAACAATCGATCCAACACTTAATTATCTATAAATTGTAAGGCGATCGATCATCCATAACAATTAACTCAAATATTCCACATCATTTCGTACGGAATCGTAACAATTTAATCAAAATTCAAAATTAAATCAACACGATAACTAACAAACAGATTATAAATCAATCGTTCGATTCAATAAACATGCATGCAAAGAGATCTAACATATTACGCTACAACAATAATCACCGTAACAAACAGAGCTTAAATAACTTGCAGTTAAAGGATGATAATCGAAGTAATACCTTAATCGATTGAGATCAGTGCCCTAATTAGCTGTGAATTGAATATATTAATTGATTGATTGATTGATTGATTTGATGAAATGAAATGAAATTGATTTTGGGGATTTATTTTATTTTATTTTCGAGAACGTATGCTCGAGAAGCTTCTACAGTCTACATGGCGTAAAACGGTTAAAGTGTTCATATTTTACAGTCCTTTTAGATATTAACTGTTAGCTGTTATAGCCATTAACTTTAATAGTTTGTTATTTTAAGTACTTGGAGAGTTTAATGTTGATAAACCACACCTTGTATTTTATAAAGTGATTGATTATAGGTAATCAAATGTGAGATGTAATCGAATCGTTACCTGAAATCGAACCGAAAATATAATTAGCTGAAAACCGATTAATCAAAACAGAATAAACCGAAAATCGATTATCGGCTCTTTTTATACCTCGGTTAACCGAACCAAACGATCCATACTTTTATATATTTCTAGTTTTCATGAACGTCATGTTATACACATATGTTTCATGTGTTTTTGATCAATATCGAAGACTTCGGGTTTTATCAAATACATCAAAGATCGGTTTTGTCATTCAAAATGGGATGACAGCGCAGCTTTTGCCCGCTTACATGTCCTCTATATTGTAATGGGATTCTTTATTTGTTTTAGTGGATTAATACAACATCAAAGATGTTTTTTTACCTTCAATTTATGCATTTGTATCTCCAGTGCATGTATTTATGCATTCATTTAATATATTTCTAAGCAAAAGTTTTAGCTCGAGTTTGTTTTGGATTATTAACTAAAATTAACCGAACATGACCGACAAACTAATTGAATAAGCCGAACCAGTTAACTGGAAATTGATTGGCTATAAACTAGGTTAATTGATGACTTAGGTTCCGGTTGCGGTGGGGCTAATAAACGAACCGTACATACCCTTATAGATGGTGTGAAAGAGATTGACTTATGAAATATGCTTATAGCATATAGAGTATATGTTTGTGTTTTGGTTATAGATGGTTCATGTTAACAACATAATAAGTTGAAATGATTACCGGTGTAATTCTTAACTCGTTTAACAGGTGGAAAGTATGTGAATTCGACGTCACGACACTCATTCCATGTAGAAAGTACATAAACTCGGCAACGATCCTACATATGTGTCTTTCGTATTATCAAAGATGAGAATCATATTTTATAGTCTAATTTTGGTGTAGCCTTTTTAACAATGTGACTTTACACGCTTTAATTTGTACTTTGTAAGGTTATAAACACGTTAGAATAATCGTATAACTTTTTGAGTATATAAATACTAAATTGATGTATTTTTTCCGTTTTCAACCATCCTCTAGGAAGTAAATTTGTTACAGTCCACCAATTCGAGTTACATCATAGAATTATTATTTTTTAAATCAAATAAAATGTTATCATCCTCACATAATAATGATCCACCATGGTTGTCCACATATACTATACAAAACATTTTTTTCACATGTGTTCAACTAGAGTAGCCAATTAGGATCTCAACTAATATTATTACAATTGATATAATTACTAATAAAGTTACAAATATTACTTTTAAATATTTTATTAAATGAGGTTTTTAAATATTTATCATTATTAATTATATTTATGAATTCATACTTTATATTATTATATATATTATTAAATTTATTTATTTTTATTATATTTTTTAATCTCCCGTATATTACACGGGCTATATCCTAATTGGTGTAATATGTTTCATAATGTTCATTCTCCAATATTCTCCAATACTTCACATGTTACATAGTTATTGATTTTTGTGTTAAATATATAGTCAAAGGGTAAAGTTAAAATACAAAGGATAATAAAAATGAGAATGGTGAGAATCATTAAACTTATTAAAGATTGACTTAACATTAGTTGATAATAGGTTTGCATGTTTGTGTGGCGAACTAGAAAGCTTTAAGTGGAGGGTATAGATAAAATTTGTTTTACATTCATAAATCATAATCGTGTTTCGCCTATTAGTCGACGTACTACATTATCAAGAATAAATGTCAACTTCTTTTAATATTGCTTTAGATAATAATTTAAAAGTCATAATAATATGTTAGAAAAATGTTTATCTATTAGATTAATAAAATGTTACTAAGATATAAAAAAGCCCAACAAGCTTATTAAGATTAAGAAACTAATTAAAGTGAATTAAGCTAATAAAAAATAAATTAGAAAATAAAATAATAAGAAATTATAAAAATAATTATTAAGTTAATAAACTAATAAAGAAATAGATTGCTTATCTTGTAAAATGTAAACTTTTGTTTGGTTTTTTAATTTTATTTGACTAAAACATAAATTTGGGCTGTGTTTTCAAAAGGCCCAACTCCAGATATTAGCCAATATTAGCCACTAGGTTATCTTCTCAACTCTCATTTCTCACGTCTAATCACAAAACTCAGGTGGTGCCGACATTGGAGAATTTGGCTCTTAACTCAATTATATTTTTCACTCTGGTTCTACCAACAAGAACTTGTGGGGTCAAATTAAAGGAAGACAACGAAGTTATTGCCCGTTAGAAGAATTTTCTCTCATATATATCGGGTATCGGTCCTTGAAGGTTTTTCAGACGACCCGACCCGAGACCAACCCGATAACCGAATGTGATAAAATCCAAGACCGACATTCTCTACAATACATTAGGGTCGGGTCAGTTTAGTCCTTTTTCGGTCCGGGTTTACGTGTAATTTCGGGTCAGACCCGAATCTGCACACCCCTAATTATTACACAACGGTGTTATTAGTATTTAAAAAAAAACACAATGATAAACAGAAAGATATAATGACGAAAAAAAACACAATGACGTAAATTACTTTTTATTTTTATATAACAAAATTATACTCATATTAAAGGTAAAAAAAACGCTTGTCATTGGTGAATTTTATTTTTTTTTAAAAATATCATATGAAAAAGTTAGAGACGTTTAAAAATAATGGAGGAATTAACATGTGACTTTGATGTGAAGAGAGAAAATGTGTAATATTACTTTTATACCCTTTTTCATTTGATTCTTACTTGACACATGTCAATTAATTATGGCTTCTCATCCTTCTTATTTTTATTTCCCTTTGTAAAATAATTTAACTCTATTGTCAAATACTAAGTATACTTTGTCCGTGGAGTAATTATATTATCTTAAATAGTTAAATCACATGGCATTGATATATGTGAATGATAGAAAATAGTTTGTTGCTTGGCCTTCTCATGAATTCATGAAACGTGATTTTAAATTATTTGTATTTTTATATCTTTATTATGATATGCACCATTCGCAAATCAACTGAAATAACATAGCTTATAGCCTTATAGAGTTATATGCTTACTGAAATAAACATAAATAAAGTAATTGAATATGGAGTCACCACTTGTGACTTACCCACTGATCTGACTAACTAACAAATATATAGCACAAACAAGATCATACAAGAGATAAAATCAATTGAAGTAGCATAGCCTTTTTAGGCTTACAAGATCAAGTGAAATATTGAGTCACCACTAATCCACTAATATAATTATTATGTAATTAACTAGCAATGAGCCTAAACAAGAAGATATATAGGAAACAAAGTCAATTGAATTAGCATAGCCTTTTATAGGGTTTGAAATCAAGTGAAATAAACTGAAATAAACTAACAAAACATGGAGTCAGCACTGACCCACTAGTCTTATCAACTAAGAGCACGCAGAGTGGTATATGTGACATCTCGGCTTTGCGTGCGCTCGCCGAGAGGGAGGGGGTTGGTTGATATGGGAACACCAGCCCCAGGATCTGGGAGTTTTTTTTACGGAAATTGTGGTGTACTCTGTAACATCCGGCCCCTCGCACCACCAATATTGTCCGCTCTGCCCACGAAGAGCTCACGGATTTGTTTTTGGTTGCCCAAAACGCGTTGGTGATTGAAGAGGCAGGACATTTACTTATGAATCAAGGATCTCTCTTGTCCACGGCCGATGTGGGATAGCCTAAGAGTGGGACGATGTTGTGTTTGTCAAGGGTGTTACAGACAACCCCCCTTTGGACTCATCGTCCTCGATGAGGCGTGTCCCAACATCCCGAACGGCACAAGAGTGGCTCTGATACCAATCTGTAACACCCCGACCGATGGCGGATTATACATCGGGTCGCCACGTATTGTTTCATTACTCGTGACACTATTTGGGCGTCAATATTTAATAAATACATTTTCATTGCGCGTGCGCAATGAAAATGTATTTATTAAATATTGACGCCCAAATAGTGTCACGAGTAATGAAACAATACGTGGCGCCCCGATGTATAATCCGCCATCGGTCGGGGTGTTACATACTCCGTGATTTTTCAAAAATGAGGGATCGAGACCGCTCCATGTCCTCTAACAACTAGCCTAAACATCAAGATATATATATATATATATATATATATATATATATATATATATATTTATTTATTTTTTTAACAACCAATAAAAGATTAAACAGTTAAACTAGTTTTGAAATTTCATCAATCATATGGTTTGTTAGTTATAGAATAATGTTATATAAAAATGATACGTAAGCACGTTTTTTAAAGTTTGAGAGGGAAAACTACATAAATCATACATTTTTTCATAGGCCTAGCTTTTATTTTTGGCTTATGCTTATATTTTGAAGTAGTTTATAGCTTATTTTTTATTAGTTGATAAGCTTTTTTTTAAGTATTTTGATTAGCTTATATTCTACAAGTTGATTATGTGTCTTAATAAGTTGTTAAATCTATCATTCTTTAATTTGTTATAGTAATAAGTTGCTTCAATAATTATTAATCCACCATCATTTGAGGACAAATAAGTAACTTATACACCCTTACACAAATAAGCTTATTCAAATAAGCTAAAAAAAACCATCTTTAAATAGGCTTCTTCAAATTAGCTTATATAAGCTCATAGACATAAGAAGCCCTGCTTGCGGTGCGCACATATGATGTATATATGTGTGAACTCTCGGGTGGGCAAAAGTGAAATTGCACTAATTTTGACGTTATTTTACTAATCTCGTGAAAATAACGTTAAAAGTGACGGACGGTTAATCAGGCATCATGTAGTGGCGTTGATAGCCTAAAGACAAGGGTACATGCACCGATCAGCCGGTGTCCCGATGATTGAGTGCTATGTGCCTTATGTCCAAGGCTTGATGCAAAACTACTATCGAGCCGGGGGTCTCACCGGAAGCAGCCTCTCTATCCTTATAGGATAGATGTAAGGCTGTCTACATCTTACCCTCCTCAGACCCTACCATAGCTTTGCTATTGATGGGATATACTGAGTACGATGATGATGATGAAGCTCATAGACATAAGCTTAAAAGTCTAAAACAAACACCAAGTTAATCTTATTTGTAAAAAAAAATGGCTAAAACTTTATTATAAAAGCTAGGCCAAACACCCCCATAGTAATGTCATATCAAAATTATATTTCTAACAAAACAAACAAACATACCAAATAAAATTTTAGAGTGAGCAAACAATTATTAAAGGCTTGAAGAGTAGCATGGAACAAACCTTTCATTCATCGTTAAAGATGTATCATGATATAGGCCAACAAACTTTATGCATTCACCATGCGTCATACCAAACCACAATATATTAACATATATACAAACATAACCCCTTTTTAATAAATTAAAGTATACATGTGAAAAAAATAGTAATAAAAAGACTACAATCCACTAATAGTTCATGTAGTATGTTAACTTTTGCACTTTCTCACTATGGGAAAAAATAATAGTTTTAATATAATTTACGTTTGCAACTTGTAACGCGTTTGGTCCATAAAACTAACTGACACTAAGGGTATGTTTGGCAAAACTAGCTGGTGGCTGGAAGCTGAAAGCTGGTGGCTGAAAGCTGTAGCTAGTAGCTTTTAGATTTATTTAGGTGTTTGGCAGAGTAGCTGTAGCTTTTAATAAACTATATAAAATGACCAAAATGGGCATAACGAAAAAAAAAAGATAATACTAAGCATAATCTCACACACACATACTAGCAGGAAGCCCGCGATTCGTGACAGATGTGAAGCACGATCACATTACTCTTGGGTTTAGTATTAGTTGATATCACAGGTTGATCTCGAGCATCTTTAATCTTGGATTCAAAACTTTTAAGTTTTAGCTAAGATTATATTCACTAAACTTGTGATCATGAGTATCATTTTTTACATAAACATGAGATGTGACTGTATTAAAATTTTCAAGGTTATATACTTCCTAAATTTCACTTACTATCTGACAAGCATGTAACTGTAAATTGTAACTTAAATATCTACAACATTTTTCTTTGAACTGCAATGTTAATAACATTCAGTTTTCAAGATTATATACTTTCTCACTACCTTTTCCATCAAAAATATGAAAGGAATACACACATCCTCACAAAGTTTTTGTAAGTGGCCAAAATCAAAAAGAGGGTATTTTCTTGTGATTGTTTCACCGGGCGTTGGGATAAGGGGGGGCTACGAAGGGTGACTTCTTGGTCGTATGACATGTGCACTGACTCAGTCCGTTGAGAAGTATGAGGTAACACAAAAACTACCTTTAACCTGGGTGACTCTCGTTATAGTCAAAACACACATGTAAATATGAACATGTCGCCTTTGATAAGGGTAACAACTAACAACCCCCCTTTTTGAAAAATTGTAACAAAATATCATCTTGTGATGCATATGAATGCCCACATATCCCCTCATCTTTTCCTCACACAGTCATAATCACTAGTGTTTGTATGATTGACAATTCATTTAATGTTAGAGAAACACTTTACACCATTTTATTCTAGCTATACATCACTACCATTACAAGTCAACCACTAGTTAGAGTCAAAACAAGTAATGGAGAAATCGCTCCTACCACGTGGGACTTCTTCTTGTATTCAATTCAATGAATGGGGAAATTGTCCCAACCAGGAACAACCACTCAGGGTTTTTCAAACCATATGTTCGGTTCAATGTGCACATGTTTTAAGACCAAGAAGTCGTCTTTGATAGATACATCAACCCCGTAAAAAATACAATCGTGTGATGCATGTATTAGATGACTACCCACTTACAAATTAACAAAAATCCCCTCCTCTCTTCCTTACAAGTAATAATAATAATAATCACTCATGTGTAGATGATTGTCAATCCATTCAATGTTACTATGTTAGCTCATCACATTAGATCATTTTCTTGTTGTGATAGTCTACTACCATTACAAGTTGACTAGTGTTGAATATGCGGTTACATTTTTCTTTTACAATCATGTGCTACTCAACCCCAATATGCCTTTGTATTGCGCTAAGATCCTAATACCCAAAGGACTATGGAGGCATTGCATTCGCTGCCATGAAGTCCGAATAAATGTTACAAGTCACAACTTTATCGTTTATCGTTCATACTTCATAGCATGTTGAAAACGGATATAAATAGAGTAAATAACTAATACTTTTCATGCTCATACGATGAATCATTTATTATTAGAAAACATCACTCTCATTAAACTTCCGAAACACAAAATCTATTTATTATCATCACTAATAACTAACATATAGAGACATTAGATATACTAAAAAGATATTTAGGATGATTTTCTTTTATGCAAAGTTACTATAAAATATGAGTTCATATATATCTTACTTTCTATACACTTTTCCTTGTAAATCCATCCTTATCTAGAAACAAAAGTAAATTAGCCAAATTACAAATTAAATAACATTATAAAACCACATGTAACACAAGATAAAATTCATTACCACCTTTCCTAACAAAAAGTCACCTAGGAAAAATGAATTTCAAAACACATAATAAAAAATAAACACATATGTAACACGAGTTGAATTCATGAATCCATATGTTCATAAAAATTTACTGCACCCAAGGTCAACATCATCAGTGCCACGTGGTTGGAACCATTCCATTTCTTCATATAAACCTCCTTCATCGTCCCCATTGTGGGTACCCTAATTTAATCTTGATCATTAAAGGACCCTACAGGTAATAATAATTATTATTATGCATTTATCATTTACTTCTCCACGATCATCTTTTGTTGAAATCTTGAAATGGGTCTTGAAAATCTTGCATTTTGCATTATGGGTTTTGAATATTTTGCATTTTGTCATATGGGTTTTGTTTGTTTGTTCCAAATTATAAATGGGTATTGAAAATCTTGCATTTTGGTATATGGGTTTTGAAAATCTTGTATTTTGGCATATGGGTTTTGAAAATCTTGTATTTTGTCGTATGGGTTTCTTGTATTTTTTTATGTGGATCTTGAAAATCTTACATTTTTTTCATATGGGGGTTTTGAAAATCATGCAGTTTTTCATATGGGTTTTGAATATCTTGCATTTTGCCATATGTGTTTGAAAACCTTGCAGTTTGCCATATGAGTCATGAAAACCTTGCATTTTGACATTTGGGTTTAGAATATCTTGCATTTTTTATATATGGGTTTTGAAAATCTTGCATTTTTTCATATGGGGGTTTTGAAAATCTTGCATTTTGCCATATGGGTTTTGAATATCTTGCATCTTTTTCCTATGAGTCTTCAAAATCCTGCATTTTGCCATATGGGTCTTGAAAATCCTGCATTTTGTCATATGGGTCTTGAAAATCTTACAGTTTTTCATATGGGTTTTGAAATCTTGCATTTTGTTATATGGGTCTTGAAAATCTTGCATTTTGCCATATGGGTCTTGAAAACCTTGCATTTTGCCATATGGGTTTTGAAAATCTTGCATTTTGCCATATGGGTCTTGAAAATCTTGCATTTTTTTCATATGGGTCTTGAAAATCTTGCATTTTGCCATATGGGTTTTGAATATCTTGCAATTTTTTTATATATGGGTCTTGAAAACCTTGCATTTTTTCATTTGGGTTTTGAAAATCTTGCATTTTTTTCATATGGGTCTTGAATATCTTGCATTTTTTTCATACGGGTCTTGAAAACCTTGCATTTTACCATATGGGTCTTGAAAATCTTGCATTTTGCCATACGGGTTTTGTTTGTTTCAAATTATAAATGTGTTTTCTTTATTCTTGATCCAAAAATTCAAAATGGGTTATTTAAATCTTGCAGCTTGGTTCATGGATTGTATTTGCCACAACTTTAATAATCTTATTTACATATAAATGTATAATATACTCTTTTTATTGATGATGATGTATATAATATAAAGTTATAAACCTTCACTAATGGAGCTTTGTTACCACCAACATTTGCGGCATGCATTGAGCTAGTTGTAACATCTAAATACAGCTCTTGTTATCTGCTAGATTAATTATTTAGTGGGTTCATGTGGAATTTAATTCAGTGTGGGAACAGATAGGGATGTTTAACCTAACATGTTTAATGCTGAGATATATTATGAAAGTTGACAATTTTTTTTTTTATAATCAGTAAATATTTTAATATGTTTTTCTTACATATCTCAGGTTAAACAAAAAGGTTGCTGATCTCAAAACACAGCTAACACTTGAATTGTTTACGCGTATAATAATATATAAATAGTTCATCGCGATTCGTATGTCAATGTCACAAATATGATGAAAGATGGTTCTTCAAGGATCTTTAAGCTTTAGTGGCAAGAAAATGGATAGTGCTCTTTTCATTGAATCTCCTTCTGCAAATCACGAGTTTAACAGGCCCGACCCGAACTTTATCGGGCCAGAATCTCCGTTGCCCGACGCTGTTATGAACCAACATCTTGCAGCATTGAAGCTGCAGAAAACATATAAAAGTTTCAGAACCAGAAGACAGTTGGCTGATTGTGCAATACTTGTGGAGCATAGATGGTTAGTACTAATGTTTATGCATAGAGTACAAGTCATTTAAAGTGGGATTATTAGTATTGAAAGTTTGATTCTTTTTTTTTTTTTTAATGTAGGTGGAAACTGTTAGATTTTGCGGTGCTTAAGTGCAGTTCGGTTTCATTCTTTGAAATTGAGAAACCAGAAACCGCAGTTTCTCGTTGGTCAAGAGCGCGAACCAGAGCTGCAAAGGTACAGATTTAAAACGGGCCGGGCCTTTTTATTTTATGATTTATTATAAGATTATAGATACTATAGTAGTTCATATTTAGTAATCTAATTTTGTGAAAAAAATGACCCATTTGACATGGTCAACCCATTCGACCCGTTTGAGCCATAACCTTGGCGATAAATGGCCCGTTTGACATGGTCAATCCGTTTGACCCGTTTGAGGTAACCTTGGCGATAAATGGCCGGTTTGACCCGTTTAAGATAACCTTGGGTGATAAATGGCCCGTTTGACCCGTTTAAGATAACTTTGGGTGATAAACGACCCGTTTGACCGGTTTAAGATAACCTTGGGTGATAAATGAACCGTTTAAGTACCTTGGCGATAAATGGCCCATTTGACCCGTTTAAGATAACCTTGAGTGTTTAATGACCCGTTTGACCCGTTTAATATAACCTAGGGTGATAAATGACCCGTTTGACCCCTTTAAGATAACCTTGGGTGATAAATGACCCGTTTGAACCCTTTAAGATAACCTTTAACCTTGGCGATAAATGACCCGTTTGACCGGTTTAAGATAACCTTGGGTGATAAATGACCCGTTTAAGATAACCTTGGCAATAAATGGCCCATTTGACCCGTTTAAGATAACCTTGGGTGATAAATGACCCGTTTGACATGTTTAAGAATTAAGATAACCTTGGCGATAAATGGCCCGTTTGACCCGTTTAAGTCAACCTTGGCGATAAGTGGCCTGTTTGACCCGTTTAAGATAACCTTGGCGATAAATGGCCCGTTTGACCCGTTTAAGATAACCTTGGGTAACAAATGACCCGTTTGAGATAACCTTGGGCAATAACTAACCCGTTTGACAAGGTCAACTCATTTGACCAGTTTTCTTAATAGTTACATTTTGTAATTTTGCAGGTTGGAAAAGGTTTGTCACAACATGCAAAGGCATGTAAACTTGCTTTACAGCATTGGCTTGAAGCAGTAAGTCTTTATATTCTTGTTTACTTAGAATACGTTTTCGAATATAATTTTGTGATATAATTTTTTTAAATGAAAACAGATTGATCCCCGACATCGCTACGGTCATAACCTTCATTTTTATTATGTCAAATGGCTTCATTGCCAAAGCAGGCAGCCCTTTTTCTACTGGTAAGATCAAAACCAACCGAAACATAAATTATAAAATATTAATGGATCGATTCGGGTTGTGTGTTATCCCAAACGGGTCAAGTCAAAAAGTTTAGCTAAACATGGAACAACTCAAATGGGCTCACACATATATAAAAAAAAAACTAAACTTTGTAAAAAAGAAGTAATCGCGGGTCAACCAGCCTAGCCCATTTGACCAGTTCTAAGAAAAACCCGTTTCAACCCGAGTCTGTTTTGACCCGTTATCTAGCCACCTCTAAGAAACATATCAAGTTGACTAAAATGCATATTTTGTGACAATATTTTAGGCTTGACATAGGAGAAGGCAAAGAAGTGAGTATTGACAAGTGCACGCGCACAAAGCTTCAACAACAATGCATCAAGTATTTAAGTCCCGTAAGTGATACATATCCGTGCTTCTGCGTATAGGTTCTTTAAGCAAAATACACTCAACAAAAATAGAAAAAAAAATATTTTTTTTTAATTTTTTTTTATAAAATTTCAGATAGAACGAGAGGCTTACGAGGTTACCGTGGAAGACGGGAAGTTAATGTATAAACTGAGCGGGAAATTTGTTGACACACGAATGGGCCCTGCTAATTCCAAGTGGATATTTGTGCTTAGTACATCAAATGTTTTATATGTTGGGAGAAAACAGAAAGGCAAATTTCAACACTCGAGTTTTTTGGCGGGTGGAGCTACATTGTCGGCTGGACAGTTGGTAGTTACAGACGGGATCTTGAAGGTGCGTTTATATAATATCAGCGGCGGAATTGGTCGGGTCGGGTAACGGATCAAAAGTCAAACGGGCCGACCTGAAACACTTTTTATTGTAATTTATTGTGGCTCGCATTTTGACTTTTTATGGTAGTGTTTTGGCTTAACCCGTTAGAGATAAAACATAACCCGAATTGGCCCGTGTAAACGGGTCGTGAATCGGGAGCATAATGTATTAAAATGTGGTTAATATTAGTCTCGTGTTGATAGGCTGTGTGGCCTCACAGTGGACATTACCTTCCAACCGAAGAAAACTTTGGCGCGTTCATGTCGTTTCTTGAACAACATCAAATTAATGTGCAAACTATCAAGGTAAGACAATATCAAGTGACTTGTACTTGATGCATTAAAAGTTGTACACTGCTAAAGTATATGTTGATCATGCAGAAAAGCCCAGATTATGATGAAGAAGTCCCCAATGAAACAGTGACCGGATACGAGATGCGAAACTGTGTATCCGAGCCCAGTATCTGTTCGTCTACAGAAGAAACCGGGCCCACGTGCAATGATCACGTAAGATTGTCAACAAGTTCGATGCCAACGATCACTAAACTTGAAATCCCGACAAATAAAGACATCATTTTGGCCTTCCAAAACAAAAAGCCCGATCCCAGGCCCGACCCTGAGCCCGAACCCGAACCCGGGCCCGATAGCAGTTCAGAGAACGATGACGAGGCAGCCGAGGAACTGTTGTCGAGTATTCAACTAATGGCATCAAAACGAAACCTTTTCGATTTCGGTGAAGAAGCGTGTGCGGGCCCGATCCCGAAAGAGAAGATTATGCAAAGGATAAATTCACATAAAGAAACAAAGTCTTTTCAACTTGGTAACCATCTTAGTTGTCGATGGTCAACGGGGGCGGGCCCACGAATCGGGTGCGTACGGGACTACCCGTCCGAGTTGCAGTTTCGGGCTTTGCAAGAAGTGAGTTTGCCACCTAAGCAAACTGCTAGTTCTAGTAATGGTAACCAAGAAGTAATATGATGAAGAAAGCTTATTCTCTGGATAATGTAATCTTTCCAAGTATAGAATAGCTATGAGAAACTGTTATTTTAATTTGGGCTTTTTATAAATTTTGAAACTTTAGATTAGGAGTTATGTTTTAGGTATTCTTTTTTGTAATAATATGTGTGCTAATTTATGTCCTTTTTTATATTAGTAACTTTTGGTTTGTATCAGCACTCAAGATTGACTCGGTAAAATCATGAATCAGGTATCTTAAGTGAGCCCAAGCTCAAATTGGTGCTTCATATACGGCGTTTGACTAGGAGCGTGACCCTAGACGACACCATTACTGGATATAAAAATAAAATGTATTAATCTAAAACTGTAAAACTATCAATATGTATAAAAAAGCTATCATATATACATAACATAATTATATAGTTATATGATTAATAAACAAGCCGAGATCGGGTTGTTTACAGCCCTACTCGTTCTTTCGATCAAACACTTCACACATTGCCATAACTACAATTGTATAATAAACCTTTAAACGTTGAAGCCGCTAAACAAGAAGTCAACTTTTCATCTTTATTTTGAAAAATAAAAGTCAACTCTGGTTTAACTCTCATATGCTTACATTTGTAGCAAGGAAGCTAAGGATACATTTTTAGCCTTTATTAGGCTGTATATTATAATGAACAACATATATTACAAAAAATTTGAAAGAGAAGAATAATCAGATGAAAGGGAATATGATGTACTCTGCGTAAAACAAATTCCATATAAAACGGTAGTATCCCGCTATCGCCTCCTGCAAATCAACAAAAAGTCAACAATAAAAGTCAACATAACATAAACAATAATCTGAATCTATCTACGTTACCTGAGTATAATTGGCACGCTCAAGTACCCAAACCTGCACAAAGTCAAACAAAGTCAACAAAACAAATGTGACCGGTTAGATTAATCTAAACCGAGATTAAACAAACCTGGAAAATCAGACAGGAAGCCAAGATTGCATGAAACGGTATCATCAAGCTGCTCCTGAAAGCCTGCACTTAAAAGATAAAAAGGTCAAACGGTATGAAAAAGCCTTGTGGGTCGACCCACACCATTAAACCGCACATTCACCTGAGGGATGTATAATGCTGCAAGGATGGAACCAATGTAATTGATCAGAAGAAGCCCGGACCCGAGTAATGCAATGTTTCTTACTCCAAGTTTTGTTGCAAAAGTAGATATCTGAAACCTAATTTATATAAATAAAAAAAATTAATAATTATTGCAAAATGTTTAAACTAAGAAAAAAATGAAAAAAAAAACTTACTTTCGGTCACCCTCTACATCGGGAAGATCTTTAGTAATAGCGATTACTAAAGCAAACATCGTAACAAATGTTGTGATAAAAGCCACCGGTGAGCTGTGTAATTTTAAAAACTAATATTAAAATAAAATATAACGCTTTTACACATTATTAAAATAGTAAAACATATAGTGAGAATTAACCTCCATTGAAATGTCAATCCAAGAGCAGCTCTAACCGCATAATACACGCCAAAATTTAGAAGAAAGCCTCTCACCTAAACAAATAAATCATAAGTCACAAATACGCCAAATTATGATAACTTTAAATCATAATTACTTCAAATAGAATTTAAGTACCGTGGCGATAATAAGAAATGCAACAACAGGAAATCTCTTCATTCGAAGTGGCGGAACCGAATAAATGGTGCCCAAAAACAGACCAAAACAATAAAGGGAAGTGATGAACGGGCCGAAATTCAGCCCGACAATAACAACGCCTACGATCGCAAACGATAGCACCAAAAACCATGCTGACTAGACGGA
This sequence comes from Bidens hawaiensis, assembly GCF_021521415.1. Taxonomy (NCBI): domain Eukaryota; kingdom Viridiplantae; phylum Streptophyta; class Magnoliopsida; order Asterales; family Asteraceae; genus Bidens; species Bidens hawaiensis. Next base: position 39,927 of record NW_027494071.1, read on the forward strand.
GAGATCACCCGCAGCAATAGGTAAATAGGGTTTGTTCACCCTGTAAATATTATTTCAAAGTTACATTAAAATAGAGTTAAGTGCCATTTTATTATCTATGGTATGGTCAACTATGCAACTTTGGTACTTATTTTTTATTTTGTGTAAATTGCTACCCCAGTTTCAAAAAACTTGCATTTTTAGTATTTTTTTCTAACCCCGTCTATTTTTTCCGTTAAGTCAGAGATAATTTGGTAACTACGTTATTTTCTTTGTTTTTTCCATTTCTTTTAAACGCTTATATGTTGTAAACGCCAAATCCAAAATCATAACATCAAAATCCAAATCCTAAATCCCCAAACCCTTTCTCCATATCATCATAGGGTTTGAGGTTTTACGATATTTTGGGATTTAGGATTTGGATTTTAATGTTTTGATTTGGGGATTTAGGGTTTATAAGCTATAAACGTTTAAAAGAAAAGAAAAAAACAAAGAAAATCACGAAGTTACCAAATTATCCCTAACTTAACGGAAAAAATAGACGGGGTTAGAAAAAAAATACTAAAAATGCAAGTTTTTTGAAACTGAGGTAGCCATTTGCACAAAATAAAAATATGTACTAAAGTTGCGTAGTTGATCAAACCACAGGTACTAAAATGGCACTTAACTAATTAAAATAAAACACAAGTTGTATTGTGTTAGGGGTTAAAGTTAAAATACAAAGGGAGACAAAAATGAGAAGTGTGAGAAGGATTTGTGACCACACAAAAAACCCCTTAAAAATAAATTCAAAAAAAGTAATTAAAAAATCATAACTCAAAATATAAATAAAAAATGAAAAAAATTAAAAAACTAAAATGTTTCCGCCATCATTCCCGTTCAAAAAATAAAATAAAATAAATTACAAAAAAATAAAAAAAAAATTGACGAAAAGACACAATGACGAAAATGAACAAAAGACACAATTATAACTGAAAAAAGACACAATAGATCGCAAAATATAACACAATGCCGAACAAATTACAGCACAATGTTGAGTAATATAACACAATATAAAGAAAAAAAGCGACAATGTCAAGGAAAAAAGACGCAATCAATGACGAAAATAAACATAAAACACAATGATAAACAAAAAGACACGACGACTTTTTTCACTTACCATTGTGTGTTTATTTTTTATGAGAACGAGAAAGACGATGAAAACATTTTTGTGTTTTTAGTTTTTTCGTTTTTTTATTAAATTTTGAGTTATGCTTTATTTATTTATTTTTTTCTAATTTTTTTAGGTGTTTTTTTGTGTGGCTACAAATCTTTCTCATTTTTGTTCCTCTTTGTAGAATAATTTGACCTTGTGTTAGGGTATACAATATGATATGCTTACTTATCAATTCCAATATCATAAATCTGATTGATGCCGACTATATAACCGTTCCCGCAGATAAGAGCAATGAGACCCGAAAAGGCTTTGAATAAAAGCGACCACCGAATCAGGTTAGGGTTTTCAAGCAGTGCTCTAGATACTAAAGACCTATCAACGAAACACATTAAAATTTTTATTAATTTTAGATGTCATAAAGCTTGTAATTAGTCAACAATTAGTGGTAAATGCTTACACTGATCCTAATGCTGTTCCGCGGATAGTGTGGGGTCTTAAGAATCTCCAGAACGCGTCTTTAAAGTCTGCGACTTTGTTCATGGTGTGTGGGATTCAGCAGCACCAGCTTGATTGCAAGCCTGTTGGTCAAAATTGTATTTTGAGGATTTTATTGCAATAATAACAAAGGTTAAAACCGTTGTAACACAAATTAGGGGTGAGCAATAACTGAACCAAAAACTGAAATACGTTATTGGTTTTGTTTTGTACCCTCGGTTTACCAAACTGAACCATTCATATTTTCTTATATTTCTATCTTTAATACCTCCAATTCATGCATTTCAAAGAAATAATTTTTAAACCAATTTTGGTTTCTGTCATTAACTGAAATTAACCGAAGCAGACTGCAGACCGACAAACTAACCAAATAAACCGAATCTCATCATCATCGTACTCGGTATATCCCACCAATAGCAAAGCTTTGGTAAGCATCTGAGGAGGGTAAGATGTAGACAGCCTTACCTCTGCCCCATAGGGATAGGAGGCTGCTTCCGGTGAGACCCCCGGTTCGATAGTAGTTTTGCATCAAGCCTTGGACATAAGGCACATAACACTCAATCATCGGGACACCGGCTGATCGGTGCATGTACCCTTGTCTTTCGGCTATCAACGCCATCACATGATGCCTGATTAACCTTCCGCCGCTTTTAACGTTATTTTCACGAGATTAGTAAAATAACATCAAAATTAATGCAATTTCACTTTTATATATATTATATGCGCGCACCGCAATAAACTAGATTAGTCTATGACTTCGGTTTGTGTTAGGGCCAACAACGGAACTGAATGGAGCCATGAACATCGTCAAATAGATCAAGTTAGGGGTGTAAACGAACCAAGCCAATAGCGATTTTGACTAGAATCAAGCTCGGCTTGATTTGACTAACAACAGCTCGAGCTCGGCTCGGCTCGTGAGTCGTTTATTCAGGCTTGGGCTCAGCTTGTTTATTATTTATTAATAATTATATTTTTATGCATTTTTATATATGCTAAAAAAAACCTTAACGAGCCTAAGCTCGGCTTTACAAAAGGCTCGTTAAGGCTCGACGAGCCTCAATGAGCTTTCCATACAAGTTGAGCTTAGGCTCGATTAGGGGTGCAAATGAGCCGAGCTGCTCGATATCGGCTCGTTAAAAAGCTTGTTCGAGCCGAGCTTTATCGAGCCCGAGCCCGAGCTCAAGCCTAAAAATAAGCTCGTTAAATAAACAAGCCCGAGCCCGAGCTTTACTTATCAAGCTCGAGCCAGCTCGCGAGCCTGCCATTTATATAATTTTTTTAAAATATATATTTAATAATTATTAATTAATAAATATAATGTTATGAAAAATAAATAAAAATAAATAAATAAATAATATATTCTTTGTACATAAAATTATAATAGAAAAAAATATATAACATAATTATAATTATATAAAAAAATAATTGATAAGTAGTAAACGAGCTGAGCCCGAGCCGAGCTCGGGCTTGGCTCGGCTCGGTTCGGCTCGGCTCGGCTTGGCTCGGCTTGGCTTGGCTTGGCTTGGCTTGGTTTGGCTTGGCTTGGCTTGGCTTGGCTTGGCTTGGCTTGGCTTGGCTTGGCTCGTTTGCACCCATAGGCTCGATAACTAAATGAGCCTAATCTGAGGCTCGGGCATTCGAGCTTTTTACCAATCCAATCTCGAGTAGTTTGCACCCTTAATCGAGTTTCAAAGCACATGAAAATGTGGCAGTTTTCTCACCTAAACACTAAATTGAAATTAATTAATCAAAATTTCATCTAAATTCTAAACTTTTCTGAACTCATATAACAGATATTATTGTTAACCAAAATCAAGCTCAACACCACCGATCGCATCAAATTAACAAAATTTAATAAAAACCCAGATCATAATTCACACTAATTTATCACAATTGGAGTTAATTACACATACCGTAATGCAAATTGGGTTCGTGGGTTTGTTCGAAACAAGATTCTGGGTTCTTCTGGTGATTAAGAATCTGGGTCTTGCAATTGAGTTGAAATGGGTGCCACAGAGGTTGCATTTGGGGTTAATTGGTGGTTTGGTGTGACGTGAAGAAGAAGATGAAGAAGATGTAATTGTACCGTACAGTTGCAGGGTAGAAGGTGAGAGTGATGATAACTCCATTGTGATGTGAGGGGGAGAATCAAGTAAAGACTAGTGGCCATCTCCACTTTGGTGGGATGGTAAAGGCTTAGGCCTTTGGGTGAGAGGTCCAGGGTTCGATCCCTGGCAATGACGGTTTATTATAAACAGTAGGAGGCAAGCTTAAACATTCAAAAAAAAAAAAAAGTAAAGACTAGTGGTTGGCCATTTGTTTGTCTTTTTCAGTGGTTATATTATTAAGTTGAGGTGCACTAACGGGTCGGGTAGAAATCGGTTTTGGATATAGTCGGGTATTTAACCGGACTTTTTTTAGATTTTGGGTATGGTTTGGCCGGGCAGAAATTTGTTTCGGGTATAGTCGGGCATTTGACCGGGCTGTTTTTGGGTATGGTTGGGTCGGGTTTTAATTGGGTATAGGTGGAACTGGTCTGGCGGGTCTTGATCGGTTCTGGTTCAGAGAAAGGTCTGGGGAGAAACCCAATACCAGGTCGTCACGGGGTTGAGTCCGAAACTGGGTATTTTGTGACCTTTTGAAAATTTGTTTATTGTTTTTTTAAGAAAACAATTTAGCAAATAAGTCTTTTACAAAAGCTTCAAAATAAAGCGTTTTCAACGGACTTATTTGCCTTTTGAAAGCAAACAAGTAATTTTCAATTTTTTTTCTTCCATCGTAGTTGTTTATTCATCTATTAGTTTTTGTTCTTCATAATTTGTTGAAGTGTTTTTTGAGATTCGGCTCGTGGAGAAACCAATTTTGGAGATTTGGTTCTTGTGTTTTTTTATTATTGCAAGTTAAGGATTGCAACTACGATTTTTCGTGAAATCTATAGACTCCCTGGAGGTTTCTATATTGATTAATGTTACCCATCATCGAAGATACCGTTAGAAGCTGATAAAGTGATTGTGGGTGGTGGAGTGTCATGAGTGTAGTAAAACAAAGACAGGGTTAGTGTTGGAGATTATGAATGACGGGTAAATGTTATTTTAAATATATATGTTTTTTAATAAATTGATAAAAAAAACAAAATACCCTCATATGCATTGCACAAGAGATGTGGCTGTATTTAACGAAAATATAACGTTCGTTAATGGAAATGACGAGAATTACAATACGTGTTGAAGTTTAGGGACGTTCATCACTCCTATTGAAGTTAAAGTACATAACACGAAATTACTACTATATACATTTAAGAAATTTGGTGCCGCAAAGTCCCTATTTGGCCACTTTGCGGCACCTTATTGGTCAAGGTTTTTTTTTTCAAGGTTTTTTTTTCCCATTTTTGGTTTGCTTTACTTCCGATCCATAACAAACGTAACAAAACCGGTTGAATGTCGGTTTTGTTTTTAGTTTCAGTAATGTGACAAACACGACGGAAAACGACCAATTTCGTGTAGACTCGCTGCATTTTGTTTTAGTTTCAATACCATAACGAACGAAAGCCGACCGAATGCCAATATTTCTTTTCTGTTTTAATTTCGGGACCTTAACAAACGTGACAGAATCCAACCAAATTTGCAGAAACCCGCCGCCTCAATTCCCAGGATCGACAACGATCGGGTTTTACCAACGTCACCCCATTGGTCCACCTCAATTCTTATAATCCATTTGTTTTAGTTCCGGCACAATAACACATGTAACCAAAACCATTCTAATTCATATCGACTTACCGCTTCAACGCTTGGATTTTATACCGCCCGGGTTTTACCGAACTGTCCCGGCGCGGGAACACTAGTTTAGCATAAACATAAATGATGTAATTTGCAATATACTCTAATCACAACATACAATATTAACATTAAACATACTTTATCATAATTGCATGAATACCTATAAGGCTATAAATATAAGTTTAGTTCAATCCAATAAATAGTGAAGCAAACAAGAAACACAATGTGTAGCATTCCCATAACCATGTGTCAAGCAGATTTGATACGTGCCAACATTAACCTCTACACACACTAGAAGTGTCACTAAAACAACTACATGACATACTAAGAGGATCAATGTAACTTGTACACGCGCATTTGATATGTGCCAACATCAACGTTTACGCGGCCGGTTGATCACTTTTTTCTGAAACAACCCAATAAGTGATTTCGGTAACATGTCTTGAGGAGAATGAATGAACGGATAAGATGGGATACCCACTGCTGCAAACACAAATCAAGTTATATTTCGTTACACATAAAAGACTACAATTCTTCTTAACATTAGAGAGGTCAAATTAGTATTATAAAAATATATAACTATTATTTTTTTTAGAACGGAGCCGTTTTTTTAGCCACCGCACTTTTCAAATTGGAGAGTCATGTTGCTCCACATTGGTCAAACAATATTGTCTTAACCGGGCCAATGTTGGCTTCAAAGCTTGGATTGAGCGTTTTCCCGGGAAACCATACCATCGGCTGCCACTTGACTGTCGGTGTGTCGCCACAAGAGCAGAACTCTCTGATGTAACACAAGAGCCAATAAGACAATAAGACCGTTCGTAATGGCAGCTTTGCCACCAACGTTTGGGAGGAAAACGCGGGGGGTACACCCCCCCCCCCCCGCGTTATGTAATTTTATTTTTCCGAACGTTTTGTATAAAACGCTAGATCTGGCTCAAATATCAAAAAACTATGCGTTGGGGGTTACCTTTGGAGATGGAGATGGGTTACTATTCACCGCCGGTGAGTAACTCCGGCAGCTGCTATGGAGGAGGAGGTGTTGGAAGGAGACCTTGTTTTCTGATTTGGCTTCGAGCTTGCGGCGGCGGAGGAGGCGGCTGCGAAGAAGGAGGAGGTGTCTTGGGTGTTGGGTTGGTGTGTTGGTGGATAACAAACCGGCGAAGAAGGAGGTTTTAGATTTGGTTTTGGAATGAAAAGGAAGAAGATCTGATTTGGTTGGTATTTTTTTAATATTAATGTAGTTTTTTAATTATATATTTAATTATTTAAATGATTTATAATTTAAAAAAACAAATAAAATTAATAGTGATTGGGCGCCACGTGGCGCATAACCCCTGGTAGTGGAGAGTTATGACTACAGCCTGTTTTTGTACAAAACCATAACTCTGATTGGGCGCCACGTGACGCATAACCCCTGGTAGTGAAGCTTTACGACTACACATGGTCTAAGTACTTTTCAAACTCAATTCCAAACATGCTGCAAAGGGTAGTATTATGATTAAAGCATATACTCACATGTGTTACTCCTAGTTGGAGTTTGCAAATGGCTTGTTCGTTGGGATTCACTGAAAAAATCATGAGTAACCGAGGTATTAGAATTGGTCTGATCAATGCTGAATATATTATAGTCTCCAGAAGGATCATCGGAGTTATCGTTTCTGCTGAATATATTATAGTCTTCATCTGGATATTGGGAGTCGGTTCTCCTTAGTTTGTTAAAGTATCCATGAAGATGTTTGTCGATTATGGAAGACGACGGCATTGTGCCATTTTGCATTGCCAATGCACGATCAAGCTGAGCCACAACATCCGACATAGTTGGCCGTCTCCTAGGATCCTTTAGCAAACATTTACTCAAGATATCTACGAAACTTTTTCTACAATTTGGAGCAATTTCACCCACAATGCTTGGATCAATGATACGCTTAACACTTCCATCACTTATCTTTTGTTGGATCCATACGGCAAGGTCGGTGACATCTGGATTAGGGATGATGAACCCACTCGTGACGTGTTTCCCAGTCAGCAGCTCCAATAATACAACACCAAAAGCGTATGTATCTGTTTTGGTTGAGCATTTGTGGGACATACGGTAGTGAGGATCTATGTAACCCTCGGTACCATGAACAAAAGTTGTTTGTGCCTCACCGTGGTTTGCAGGGATTGTTTTAGATAATCCTAAATCTGACAGTTTAGCATTCAGATCATCATCTAATAAAATGTTGGAACACTTTACATCAAGATGAATGACCGTATCTGAGTGTCCAGTGTGAAGATATTGCAACGCTTGTGCAGCTTGAACACATATGTTAAGGCGTTGCGCCCATGTCAAACTAGAGTTAGGAAACTTGAATAGTTGTGTGGCAAGGTTACCACAAGACATATACTCATACACCAAGATCATCTCTTCATTCTCGTCACAATAACCCATTAGGGTCACAAGGTGAGAGTGACGACACATCAAAAGCATCTCGATTTCGGTACGGAACTGTAGAACCCCTTGCCTTGATCCTGGTTTCAAACGTTTAACCGCCACATCAGTCATGTCCCATCCGATGCAAAGCATACCCTTGTAAACCTTTCCGAAACCTCCTTTTCCGATGACTTTTGACTCATCGAAATCGTCGGTAGCACTTTGTATCATATCCAAGGGGTATTTTTTGCATTCAGAAACTAGGGACATATTGAATGCTAACTCAAGTTGGCACTAGCTGTTGATATATGATGGTGCAAATGAAATAATATGTTTAATTACATGTGAAAGTGGATTGATGGTATTGTGAGCTCCATGTGAATTATTTATATATGGTGATTAGCCAACAGGAGAGTGGATCCAGTCAACTTTCACGTCAACTCGTGACCGATTCTACTTAGTGCATGTTTATATCAATCACTCTTGTTAAGTTGGACTTGTATACTTCAAAACTTTAACTTTATATTTATGTATGTTTAAAGTTGTGGTGTTAAATCAGCCACATTTCTAAGGCGGCTGATTGGATTTTAATAATCATAATTTAAAGCAGTTGGCTGGTAATAATTTTAACTTTGAAAATAGTTGTCATTGGTCTCAACTTTCATACTATTTGTTTTCATTGGACATCCGTTAAAAAAACTTAACAACGTTAAATTTTTTCCAAATTTCAAAATGATATGTTAGGGTTTTTGATCGGAATAGGAATACGAGTCGATTGATGTAAAACTTACATTAAAATGGTGGTCCAAACGACTAAAGGATGCTTCAATTCCGGTGTTTAAACTTTTAAGTAACAAAAATCAAGTTGTTTAAAGTGCCGTTTCGAGTTAAGTTTTACATCAGTCGATTCATATTCTCATTCCGATCAAAAGCCCTAAAACATCAATTTAAAATTTGAAAAAAACTTAACATCGTTAAAAAAATTTTAACGAATGACCAATGAAAACAAATTGTGTGAAAGTTGGGACCGGTGACACCTATTTTCAAAGTAGGAATTATTATCGGCCATTTGCATTAAATTGGAATTATTAAAATCCAATTATTATCCACGTTTATTGAGTTATACACATCAATAATTGAAAATTTAGAGACCAAGTCAATCTCCACTTTCCTTTAAACAACCAATGAAAAAAGCCTTGCTAGAGTGCTACACCGGGTAACCCAATTTAACAAGTGGCAACGAACACTCATGATCACAAACAACAAGGCCTGTTGCGAAAAACTCAGTTGAGATCGGATTTAAACTTGAGACTTTGCGGCTTTTAGCCCAAAACTCAGTGTTATAAAAATCGCTAGTCGGGCAGTAGAGTGGGACTATCGATTAATCGGGGTTTAATCGGAATTTATCAGGACTAAACGAGATTAATCAGGATTAATCGACAATTAATCAATGATTAATCAACGCCTAGTTAGGATTTTTATAACACTGCCAAAACTTTGATTCCCCTTGGATGCTAGTTGAGCTTGCTAAAGCTCATCGGCTGTTTGTGGTTATCTGATTGGGAACTTTGGTCATCAACAACATATGGAAGTTTGTAGGCAAATTTCTAAAGTGCATAATGAAAAATTAAAAAAAATAAATCTCTTTTTTATTTAATTGTAGTACTTAACTAATTATCTAAATTCTAAATGTTGGTTGGCAAAACGTTTTTAAGGGTATTTTTTTTCCGTTCCGACATGCTTATTTTCATCGACGTTCTGGCATTAAGATTTTTAATGGTCTCATTTTATACAAATAATCTGAATATTATCAACCCCCATCCAGCACACGGGTTTGTGACGGTTTCGCTTTTTTATATAAAGTTTCGAATGTGATCAACAATGTCAAGGTTTAATTTTTTTATATACAGTTAAGCATTTTGTCAACATGTTCACGACAACATTTCGACATTTGTTTTTTTGTGGTCTTACAACCACATTGCAATGCGTGGTTTCATGGAAACTTCTCGATGTTATTTTTTTCACGTTTTATTTCATTCAATGTCCAGGTTTACATTGTGAGTTTTTTCATGGTTTAACACCGAACCGGCTCTGAGAAGTGAATTTTTTTTTTGGGACGAAGACGAAGTATTTTTGGGCCTTAAGAAATATTTTGTTGCGTTTAACAATCTAATTTTTAAATGAGCTTACTTGATTATGATTTTGGTTGTGTAAATAACTGTTGTATAAAAAAAAGGCCTAACATGTCTCAAATGAAACTAGAACCCACAACCTTTTGGTTGAAAGTCATGATCCTTTGCCAAGCAAGCTACTTGTTATGTTATTGAGTTTAAACATTAAATATACATATCGTTTTTCATGAAAATATATATAGTTTTTTTAAAAAAAATTTGGGGCCTAATGGGGTGTCGGGTTAGGGGCCGTCGACCACCCAACCCCACCCTAGTTTAGGCCCTGGTGTAACATCCCAACACAACGCGGGGTCATTAATACTAGCATTTTTATATATAAAAGTGATAAGTTCGTAATTAATTACTACAAATTGTAATTTTAGTTATTAATGAATAATGATGTATCTTAAGTAGGGGAGTAGCTTTTTGGGGAGTAAGAAAAGTTGAAGGATGGAAATTGCCAAAAGTGAAAAGCGGTATTTGAAATACCCGATCTATACCCTGAAAAATATACAACACTACTTAAAAAAGTGTACCCCCTTAGAAAACTCAATCTATACCCAGAAAAAACTCGAATATAGGGTTTTTTCAATACCCGAAAGTAGGGTATTCAAATACCCGATTTTAGAATACATGATTCTATACCCTACCCGAACTCAAAGCCGGTGCATAGGGTATGGTTTCAATACTTGGGTATTGCCAATACCTGTTTTTCCAAGTTCCAGTCGCACTCGAACCCGGTTCTATATTCGGAACTAGAGGTGTACAAAAAACCCGAACCCAGAACCGGTTTTTATTATATCTGGGTTTTTTAATACCCAAAACCGTACTCGACCATACTCGTAGGGTATGGCTAGGGTATGTATATAAGTACCAAAACCCGTACCCGGACCGGAATTATACCCGATAATACCCAAAAACCAGAACCGGTTCCATACCCGAAACCGGGTTTTTCCAATACCCGAAACCAAGTTTTTCAAATACCCAAAAATACCCTTAAAATACCCCTAAAAAGTGTAACCACTTAAAAATCAATCCATACCCGAACAAAATATCCGAAAAAAAGCATCCTGACCCGAACCCGATGCATATGGTATTGTTTTCAGTTATAACACCTGGACCCGAAACCGACCCTATTTTTGCCAATACACAATTTTCTAATACCCGATCATACTTGAACCCAGTTTCATACCCGAAACCAGGTATTTGAAAAACCCGATTTTTTCACCTATGCTCGAAACCATGTATAAGAAAAACCCGATTTACACCTCTAGTTTTAAGTTAAAACCCAGCCCAACAAAACAATAACAATTAACAATAACCATTTACACTTGAAAAGCCCAATAAGAAGGCCCATAAAGCCACTATAAACTCAATTAGGGTTTACATCTTCTCATCCTCTAATATCTCTGAAGAACTAACTAAACAACCAGCAGCCGTCTTCATTTTCAAACCCTAACTCAAGGTTAGCATTAACCTATCAATTCCATTACAATTCATCATCATCATATTATTATTATTATTATTATTATTATTTTAACATTTTGTGTGACTGATTCAATTTTGAATTCATTTACTGTTATAGAGAATGGAGGTTTTACCGCCACTTGATGCTGCTGGTGAAGACGGAAAGTCACACAGCGATGTGTTGCTGTTCAACCGGTGGACTTACGATGACGTTCAGGTTAATAATATTATAAGTTAATTAGTTAATTCATCATCAGATCTGTGTATTGTTCGTGTATAATTTTGTATTAGTCTGTAGGTAAATTAGGTTAAAATGATTTCAATTACATGTATTTGTTTGTGTATAATCCATATTTTGGCTTCATTTTTTAAGTAAACTAGCTTCAAGAGTTTTTTGTAGATTATTATTATTATTATTATTATTTCTTAGTTGAATTATCAACTGATTTATGATGATTGTATGAGAAATTTAAATGAGACAGTAGGCTGTTTATCACTTAGATTTATGATTATTATTATTGCTTAGTTGAATTATCAGCTGATTTATGATGATTGTATGAGAAATGTAATTGAGACAGTAGGCTGTTTATCACTTTAGATTTATATATAAGTAAACTTACAGTCAAAATATCGGTACCGATAATATCGTCAATATAGACCGATATATCACCAATATCAATGTTTTAATGTTTTAAGTTTTTAAGTTTTTAAGTTTTTATTATTAATTGTTAGTGTTGAAATGTTAGTGTTTTAAGTCTTAATTGGTTCTTACTTGCTACGATTGTTTGTGTTTTGCAAGTTTCAAAGGTTACGCCCTGCTTGCGGTGCGCGCATATAATGTATATATGTGTGAACCCTCGGGTGGGCAAAAGTAAAATTGCACTAATTTTGACGTTATTTTACTAATCTCGTGAAAATAACGTTAAAAGTGGCGGAAGGTTAATCAGGCATCATGTGGTGGCGTTGATAGCCGAAAGACAAGGGCACATGCACCAATCAGCCGGTGTCCCGATGATTGAGTGCTATGTGCCTTATGTCCAAGGCTTGATGCAAAACTACTATCGAGCCGGGGGTCTCACCGGAAGCAGCCTCTCTATCCCTATGGGATAGAGGTAAGGCTGTCCCTCCTCAGACCCTACCATAGCATTGCTATTGGTGGGATATACTGAGTACGATGATGATGAAGGTTAATTAGTTAATGGTAGGAAAATACACATAATTATTAAAAATGCCAAAAAACATATAAATCAATGACATGAATTGGTCAACTTGCAAGTAATAGTAATCAAATGTTCACAACACTTTGCATAATTTCTAGCAAATACATATATGAAGCAAAACAATTAATGCAGAAAAAAATCAGCTATCGATGTAGGACCATTTTTGAGATATCGGTTATCGTAATGCGATATGGGTGGGATATCAGTAGATTTGATATCACGTAAAACTCTTAAATTTATAAACATATGAATTTTGTCTGATAACATATCAACTGATATCCACCTCTGTCTCACTGCGATAACTGAGATCTTAATTATGGTTTTTGATCGATAGCCGATATTTTACTGCATTAACCGCCTAGCTTCAGATATGTATTTGTTACAACGTATGTAAGTGTTTAAGCATTTGTCTACTGTTATTTGCAAGTTGACTGATTCACAAAATTGTTTTGTTTGTTATTTGGCATTTTTAATGATTATATTTAACAAGTATGTAAGCATAATAACACTAATTTATTGAGCACATGTATTGTTATGTATTTGATCATATTTATTTGCAAGTATATGAACATGTAATTTGTAAATATATTCAATATTTATTTATTTTGTGAGGGTATAGTTTGTATTTTTTTTAATATTTTTGAAGTTTTTTACTCTTTTTTTGCAATAACTTGTATAGAGTCTAGTTACTATCTGAATCACTAACGATGAGCCTTGTTTTTTGGCTATGACTATTTCATTTGCAATTATTGGACAAGTTGAAACAGAGGATATGAAAATAAGTTCTGAATCAATAATCAACTTCTGTATGATTTAAGATTCAAAGTCATGAATAGACAGAACATTTTTTTATTTGCAGGTGTCTGATCTTTCTGTTGAGGATTACATCACTGCCACCGCTTCCAAACACCCGATCTACATGCCTCACACTGCTGGAAGGTACCAAGCTAAGCGATTCAGGAAGGCTCAATGCCCCATTGTTGAGCGTTTGACCAACTCGCTTATGATGCACGGGAGAAACAACGGTAAGAAGTTGATGGCTGTTCGCATTGTCAAGCATGCCATGGAAATCATCCACCTTTTGACCGATGCTAACCCCATCCAAATCATCGTTGATGCTGTCATCAACAGGTAGTTCACTTATATTTTTATTAAAACTCGTTTGACTTATATAGACACATGATGTTTTTTCTAATAATTTATTAATAAATATAGTGGACCAAGAGAAGATGCTACTAGAATCGGTTCAGCTGGTGTTGTGAGGCGTCAGGCTGTTGACATCTCACCGTTAAGGCGTGTTAACCAGGCTATCTACCTTTTGACCACCGGTGCACGTGAGAGTGCGTTCAGGAACGTTAAGACTATTGCTGAGTGCCTTGCGGATGAGCTTATCAACGCTGCTAAGGGTTCTTCAAATAGGTACATTTTGAATAAACGCTTGTTTTTGTTTAAGGTTGTTTTAGTTATGTTTTGATGATGGTTTGTTGTTTGTTTAAATGTAGCTATGCTATTAAGAAGAAGGATGAGATTGAAAGAGTCGCCAAGGCTAACCGTTAAAGAAGATTTAATGTTAGGGCACTCGGTTTTGGATGTTGTGTTTTTTTCGGATTTATGAAAAAGATTTAATTATTAAGACTGTTGCCAGCTTTTGTTATGGATTTTGTTGTACCTTTATTTGGTGATTTTCTTATGTTAATCATATGCTTGTTAAGTAAAATTTTGCATTTCTATGTTTATTAGTATGTTAAAATACTGACTTACAGTTAGAGGTGCACAAAAAACCCGAACCCGGAACCGGACCCGAAATAAATTCCCGGAACCGGTTTTTCTAATACCCGAACCCGACCCTACCCGTAGAGTACGGATAGGGTATGCATTTTGGCACTAAAACCCGAACCCGAACCGGACCCGATTTGTACCCGGTAATACCCGAAAACCCGATTTGTACCGGTAATACCTGAACCCGGAACCGAGTTTTTCCAATACCCGAAACCGGGTATTTAAAATACTCGATGTATACCCGAAAAATACCTTAAAAATATCCGAATAATACCCCTAAAAAGTGTAAACTTTAAAAAAAATCCAATCTATATAAAAAAAATATCGGAAAAAAACTCGAAAAAACCCGTAAATAGAGTTTATTCAATACCCGATAATAAGGTATTCAAATACCCGGTTCTATACCATACCTGAACCCGATGCATAGGGTATGATTTTTAGAGACAATACCCGACCCGAACCCTTACCCGGTCATACCCGAACCCGGGTATTTAGAAAACCTGATTTGTGCACCTCTACCTACAGTAGCCTAAAATTGTAAAATGTGGTAAAAAATCTAAACTTAAAAAATAATAATTTTACAACTGTAAAATTTAATCTGATAAAATCTCAATCATAATTTTGGAGTGAAACATGTTTTAAGATATGAATTGATTGTTTTAAATATAGTTTTAATACCAAAACACCAACTATGGTTTTAAGAACAACAAACATAACCGATATGGTTGGCGTATTGCTCCATCTACCGATTATACTTGATATACATACTCATTACATATTTGATGATATGATTGGCGTGTTGCTTGGTCATACTCGATGCATATTTGGTGGTGGTATGATTGGCTTGTTGACCGGTCATACTCGATACATATTTTACGGTACGATTGGCATGTTGCCTGGTCAATATATATTTGATGGTTTAACGGTACCTTTTTATGATCTCTACACATTTTTTTATTTTTCTTTAAATAACTTGTATAAAATAAAATTATTTTTAGTTATTGTAACAGTAAATAAACATAATTACATGTTTAATTTAGACCGATTTCAAGTTTCAAACCATGAAACCGTTAAAGCTAAACCATGAACCGAACAATTTGGATCTCTAACCCACCAAACAAGACAACTTATACAGGTTTGCAAAATTCGATCGGTTTTAACGCTTTATGAATACCCCTATTTCCAAGTTCCAAACCGAACGGACCGTTTAGACCAAAGGTTTCATTCATATTTATTTTCTTTAACTAAACATTTAACTGGTTTTATATATCTATTTACACTATATCAAAATTTAAATAGTTTATCAGATTCAACTTTGTTTCAAGTATTTAAGTTCCATTTTCTCATGAAATGCATAATAATAAGATTAAAAACTATTAGTAACGGTTTTTTAAATATTTCATATATCTTTCGGACAAATATGATACATTTACATGATATATTGACGCCATTAATATTAATATTCCTCATCCTCCTGACCATCTTGAACAATCTCTTCATAATCTTTCTCCAGTGCTGCAAGATCTTCACGCGCCTCGTTGAACTCGCCATCTTCCATCCCTTCACCCAAATACCAGTGCACAAACGCTCGTTTCGAAAACATCATGTCGAATTTATGATCAATCCGACTGAATACCTCTGAAACCGCCGTGTTGTTGCTGATCATACAAACCGCTCGTTTCACCTTCGCCAGGTCTCCGCCTGGCACCGCCGTAGGAGGTTGGTAGTTTATCCCGCACTTGAATATCGTCGGACACCTATAAGTTCATACTTCAGTTAACAACATATCGTTCATGTTCGTCTGTTAAGCTTTTATCAGACAAATGAACGGTTCACGAACAACTAACTGAACATAATTTTTTGTTCGTCTTCACTCGTGAGGAAATGAAATTATTTGTGAACGGTTCATGGACACAAACGAACGAACACAAACAGTGTGTTATTTTATTTGGCTAACCGAGAATGTTTAGTGCCAGTGGTTCGGTTGGCTACAGAGTTTGTGTTGATTTTTATAACATTCATATTCATATGATAATTTTACATATAAATTATCACATGATACTCAAATATACTTTTGTTTTATAGTTAATTATTTAGCTTAAATTGTGTTCGTGAAAGTTCGTTTAAGTCTGTTTATGTTCGTTGATGTTTGTTTAATACTTTTTAATGAACAAACATTAACGAACGCAATTGAACGGACATGGCCTATGTTCGTGTTCGTTCATTTAGTTAATCGAACGAAATTCCTTGTCCATATTCGTTCATTTATTAAAAAACAAACAAACATAAATGAACTTCCCACCGAATAGTTCACAAACAGTTAGCTAAACGTTCGGTTCGTTTTTACTCACCAGTCGACGAATTGAATCGATTTTTTGGTTTTAATCGATCCGACAGCCGAATTAACATCTTTCGGAGCAACGTCTCCACGGTACATGACGCAACACGCCATGTATTTTCCGTTTCTCGGATTGCACTTAGCCATCATGTTCGAAGGATCAAATACGGCGTTCGTGATTTCAGAAACTGAGCATAGCTCGTGGTAAGCTCGCGAAGATGAGATGACTGGTGCGTATGATGAAAGCATGAAGTGGATCCGTGGGTACGGGACGAGATTCGTTTGAAATTCCGAAATATCAACGTTCATTGACCCGTTAAACCTCAACGAAGTCGTTAAAGATGAGATCGTTTGCGATATTAATCGGTTCAGGTTCCTGTAAGACGGTTTCTCGAGACGTAAACCTGTCCTGCATATATCATATATCGCTTCGTTGTCTAATTGCACCACAATATCTGTGTATTCGATCAGCGAATGAGTCGATAACACTGCGTTGTAAGGCTCCACAACTGCAGTCGAAACCTACATTCCACAACAATGCATAAAATGAGATGTTAGAAAGAAATTTAGGGCAAATTATAGCAATACGTAGGGGTGTGCATGGAACCGAATTAAACAAAAACCGACAGTTTGGTTTTATGTTTTTATATAAACTGAACATACAGTTCGGTTTTGGTTTTGCTTGTTATAAAAACTGAAAAAACCGAACAGAACCGAACCGAACCGTATTTATAGATTTTCATTTTTTTGCCTTTTGTTTTATGTAATTTATACAAACTTAAAAAATAAATATGTAACTCGAATATTTTAGCCCAAATATTTAACTATTATTTATTAGTGTAAAAAATGATTTAGGCCCAAATTCATAATTTTGGCCGAATTTTTTCGTCCCAAAATTTTTAAGCTCAAATGGCAAAACCGAAAATGAACCGAAATTAAACGGTTTTCAAAACTCAAAAACTGAAGTTTAGGTTTTTGGTTTGGTTTTATCTCAAAACTGACCCAAACTGAACCGCGCACACCCCTAAAATACGTATGATTTACCTTCGGAGACGGAAATATTGTAAAGCCTAGCTTCAACGTCTTCCCATACTCGCTGGACAAGCGTTCTAGCAACAACGATCCTAAACCAGAACCGGTGCCACCGCCCACGGCCTTGAAAACCATAAACCCTTGCAGATTACTGCAATTGTCTGCTACTTTTCTCACACGATCAACACATTGATCGATGATTTCTCTTCCCACCGTGTAATGTCCTCTGGCGAAGTTATTGGCTGCATCTTCCTTACCGGATATGAGTAGATTCGGATTGAAGAGTTTCCGATAACTCCCGGTTCTCACTTCATCGATCACTGTGGGTTCGAGATCGAGAAGGACGGCCCGTGGGACGTACTTTCCTCTTCTGCCTTCGCTGAAGAAGGTCCCGAAGGAGTCGTTGGAGGTGTTACTGCGTATTCCAATGGCGGGAAATTATAAGATGATAACAATATTTTGAAAAATGAACTAATAACTGAACCAACCATTTTACCAGTATATTACAAAATATCCATTCATAGCAAAAGCTAGTAGTTGGTAAGGGTGTAAACGAGCCAATCCGGCACGTGAGCTACTCGAGATCGGTTAGTTAAAAGTTTAAATCAAGGCCGAGTTTAAACGAGCTCGAGCCTTAAAAATAAGCTTGTTTGACAAACGAGCCCGACCCTAAAAATAAGCTTGTTTAACAAACGAACCCGAGTTATCGAGCTCAAGCTGGCTCGCGAACCTATTGTTTATTAAACTTCTATTTAATGTATTAACTATATATGTATGTAATAATATTTGTTATATATAAAACTATGATAAAGATATGTAAATAATATATATTATGTCATATATAAAAATATAATTAGAAAATATATCAAAATTATAAAAATGTATATAAATTAGTTAATAAATAAAAAAAGAGCCGGGCTCGAGCTCTTGTAAGTGAAAACGAGCTGAGCTCAGGCTCGGCTCTTTTACACCACTAGTAGCAACTAGTGGTCTGGGAAGAGTGAAACGAGGACAAGCGTATAATCTATCCTAAAAGACCTTTTTTTCCAAACAACAACTGGTTAGACCGCCTCTCGGTCCAAGTAATTGACTCTCCGTCCAACTAATTGACTTGGTTTGATTTTAACAGCATTGGATAATATATAACCAAAAATAAATAAATAAATGTACGTATACGTACTTTGGCATAAGTCCATCAGGTTGAATGCCATGTTCAAGGCAATAGAGTTCCCAACAGGAATTACCGACTTGAATTCCGGCTTGTCCGAGATGTATGCTTACGATTTCTCTCATTTTCCTCTTTTTCTTTCTTATCTCTCTGTGAAACGATAACGATAACGATAACGATATGCTATGATACCGTTTCACAAGGGAGATGGAAAAGAAAAGGAGGAAAATGTTTACTTAAACCGCTTTATTGATGAATAAACAACAAAGATTGTTGGTTATTATATAGGTTCAATCAAAAATATGTTTGGTAAAGCAGTTGTTATGGGTTACCTCTAGCTATATATAGATATACATACAAACCGTACGTTGTTATTCCACAATACATGTCTTAAAATATCAAATATCCTATATTTTGGATGAAGCAGATTTTTCATAATCGATTTTATGGTTCGGTTACAGTTATATGTGTATAAATTCCCAACATATCGAACCAAACCGACACTTAAAGCCTTTATATTTTTTGTTTTTCATTAATAATATGTTATGTACCAGTAAAGTTTTTTTATGTTTTTTTTATTTTTTTATAAATAATATAAGTTCGCTTATTCTCATTTATAAATTAAATTTTATTTGACCCAAGACAGGTGGTTAACCAAATTAAAGAAACCATCTTTTCCAATAGCCGAATTAACCAAACTGTTTATAACCGAAACCAATCAGTTATAAAAATTTTAAAAACCGAAACATCTATTACAGTTTCGGTTTTAACACATAACCGAACTGAACCGGCCCATACCCAGAATGAAGTATACCGTCTTAAAGATAAAGAATTACCATATTAGCCCTTTGACGGTTACCAATAATCCCCACAAGAACAACTCCCATCTCTAAACCGATGAAACCGAATTGGGTCACGTAGAACTATTTCCCGGTTTTCGATCTTGGAGATCAGTTTCATTACATTATGACAATCTTGGCACACTCTCAAATTCTTCATCACTCTCACAGGAGCAGATAATGGCAAACTTATCAAACCCAAGACAACTGCCAACTTCTCACTATGATGATTTACCATTAAACCGTCATTTTTCCCGCCATCATAACCGATTTTCTTGATTTTCTCGAGCACATCGTATAACTTTTCGTATATTTTTTCACTTCGCAGGTGAGATTTATCGCCAACTAAAAAAGAATGTACTCGGTTTTCCACCTCGATCCAACTTAACCCGGGCTCTTTCTTGATCCTACGGTTACTCATCAAGTCTCTTACTTTTGTAGCTTGTGTTTCCATTCCAGCATCATTGTAGATATTGTAAAGGAGCACGTAAGATGAAGATGCTTGTGGGTCGAGTTTGATTAATCTCTCGGCTACACGTTTCGCAATCTCTGTGTTTTTATGAATCCTACATGAACTTAGCAGGGCCCGCCGCATTACAGGCGCGTGACTGAAACCTGAGTCGATGATAAATGATTCAGCTTCGGATAACCTTCCGGCACGCCCGAATAAATCTACTATACATGCAGAGTGCTTTTCGGTTGGTGTGATAGCGTAGTCTCTCTTCATTGTTTCATAACGCCTGGCCCGTTGGTAAATATGGTTAGCAGTTTACATCATTATAAAACACATAATATGAAATGGAGACAATTTTGACCTGTTTGCTTATGAGTAAGTCAATTCGGGTTGGGTTTTAGACTTTTATCTCAAACAAGTCAAATGGTCAAACGGGTCGAACTGAACCTGATTAGGGGTGTGCATTTGTTAGTTTGAGCGTTTTTGGCTCAAACCGAACCAAAACCGAAAACTTGGTTTTTGTACTTTTGAAAACCGTTCAGTTTCAGGTTTTCTGGTTTTCACAATGGGTTCGATTTGGCTTCTAACTTTTCGGTTTTATCATTCGGGCTTGAAATTTTTAGATTGAGAAAAATTGGCCATGAATAATTAATTTTAGTCTAAAACTATGTGCCTAAAATTTTCTGTTTGTTAATGATTAGTTGATTATTAAACATTTGAACCTAATACTTTTATTTATTAACTTTATAGAAATTACTTAACATTAAAAAATCTATAATATATATAAACGAAACCATAAAAATCCTATGTGTCGCGATGTGGTCGCTCCCCATTTTTTTGGAGTCACCAGATTTGCTTGATTTTTAAATGGAGGATTCTCATGCATTTGACCCGAATTCATGGGTATGGGTCTCATCAAACCCAGATATTTCTTAAACGGGTTATAACATCTCATTAAATTAAAAACTAATCTCACCGAATATTTGATTTAAAAATCCTATAAAGTAGGATATACTAAAAATTAATATCAGATTTATTAAAAAAAAGATATATATTATTTATAATTAAAAAACCAATTTTATATTAATAAAAATAAACGGGTCTTGGGTCTCATCAAACCCATATAACTTTTAAACCGGGTTATAACATCTCATATTTTGTGAAACAATTTATCATCAAACATTGAGTATATTATTAACTTTCATATAGGGATGGCAACGGGGCGGTTTCGGGGCGGGGAATGCCAATCCCATACCCGCCCCGGTTTATAAAACTCATTACCAAAACCGTCTAAAAACCCGCGGGGACTAAACGGGGAATCCCCATCGGGGATTCGGGGAAAACCGCGGGTATTCGGGGAACCCGTCTAGCATAAATGGTTTTTAAACGGGCTAAATTCCCCGTGGGGATCCCCATTTAACCGTCGGGTTCACCGTTTAAAACCCGATTGTAAGAAAATGATACAAAATTACAATACAATATTAATACACAAAAAGTTCAATATCCAAACACATTACACATACAAAAGACATTATTAATACATAAAAATGTTTATTTCTCCCATCACAACGGAAATTAACTTCATGATTGATCCTTCTTACACGTCCATACCGCACCCATTCAACCATTCAAACACTTGTCACGCCGGATTGCTATGATAATCAAACATTAACATATTAATTGGAAACTATATAAGAATCAATGTTAAACCATATTAAAATGTAAACGATAAACCATATATATATGTATTACCTCAATACCATCGTCACAATCATATTCAATAGTTTGGCAATATGCCTCGGATTCTTCTGAACAAGTTGCTATATTCATATCACAAAAGTCAAAAGTTTATATAGTAGCTAAGTTAAAAATAAAAAATAAAATGTTTGTTTACCTTTGATTTCATTCAACAACCAACTTTGGGCGCACATTAACGCTTCCAATGTTTTTGGATGAAGACGGCTACGATGTGGACTTACCAATCTACCACTTGTACTAAAAGCGGACTCGGAAGCAACGGTAGATATTGGAATCGCCAATATATCTCGAGCAATCTTTTGCAACCTTGGGTACTTGACACCATTTGTTTTCCACCAAGCTAAAAGGTCAATCTCAGTTTCTTTTATCCAAACTTTCTCTTGTAGATACAAATCAAGCTCCGTTGTGACACCTAATATATAAATAAAGTTAATACAATTAATGAATAAAGTTAAATTAATGTAAATAATAAGTCATACCCGAATATAAAAATTATATTTAATAAATAATATATTATATATAAATATAAAAATTATATTTAATTAAACGGGTTTTAAACGGGTATACGGGGCGGGTATACGGGGCGGGTACAGGCTATACCATACCCGCCCCGAACCCGATTAACTTAAACGGGGAAAACCCGAACCCGGACCCGTCCCCGATTAAGTGTCCCCGAACCCGCCCCGTTCGGGGCGGGTTTCGGTTTTCCCCATCGGGTTTGGGTTTTTTTGCCATCCCTACTTTCATACAATAAAAAAAATAAAAATTCAAAAAATAAATAAATATTATAAACAAATAATATAAAACAACCCCCGTAATACGGGGGATAAAAACTAGTATATACATATAATGATTATAATCCATAAGTTCAATACGAAAAATCGGTTTCTATGGGTTTGTTTCCGCCTTTTCAGTTTTCGGTACATGCAAAACCAAAACCAAGCCATAAATTCGGTTTTTGAAGACATATATATATATATATATATATATATATAAACGTTGGTTTGAGTTGGGTTCGGTTATTTCAGTTATGGGTTGCTTTTTTGTGGTTTCATGCACACCCCTACTGATTAAGAAAAGCACCTTAGATCAAAAGTATTAGCGGGTCAACCCAACCAGCCCGACTTGTATTGACCCGTAACCCATTTACTTACCCTTCTTACCACCTAATGAACTCACAAACAGAACGAAACCGTTACCTGAACCCTTCCTCAACAAGCCCTCCATGACTACACGCAGTAAGAACTCCAAGAAACGCCACATCATTCGGTGCAACCCCGCTACTTACCATCAAGTCAAACATGGTTAACGCTTCCTTCGCACATCCATGATATGCAGCACTACATATCATCACACTCCACGAAACCACATCAAACTTATCAGCCACCTCAAACATCCGATTTGCAGCGTCTATATCACCCGACTTTGCATACATGTACACCAAAGAATTCACAACCACACTCGAGTTTACAATCCCGGTTTTAACCGCATAACTTTGAACCTGCTCACCAAATCTCACACCACCCAAATTAGCGCACGCACTTAACACGGTTGAAACCGTGAACTCATCTGAATTTAACCCAAAACTATAAAGTTCACCGAACAAACCTAATGCGCGTTCATATTCACCGTTTTGAGCATAGCCCACGATCATAGACGTCCATATCACTATATCTCGTTTCTTAGTCGAATCAAAACATATTAACGCGTCATTCATTAACTTCCACAAAGAGTAAAACTCCACAAGAACACTTCCAATATACTCATCACTCTGAAGATTATTCTTAATAACATGCGCATGAATTTGTTTCCCAAACTCCAAATCCTGAAACGCGATACACGCCTTAACCATTGTCGAAAACGTAAACTCTGAAGGCCTTAACCCGTACCTTTGCATATTAATAAAAAGATCCAACGATTTCTTCACTAACTCATCGTTAACACCCTCCCCACGAAGCAGCCCGGCTATCATTGCATTATACATAACCACATTCTTGTCACGAAGAATATTAAACACCAAAATCGCGTCGTTTAAATCCCCCGTTTTCGCATACATGTCGAGCAACGCAGTCCCGACAATAACATCAACATCCCACCCTACTTTCACCGAGCACGCGTGCAACAACTTTCCCCACGTCAAACAAAAGCTAAAACCCGTACAACACGCGTTAAGAACACTCCCCAACACATAACTACCGAATCTCACCCCACGTCGATGCATTTCCACCAAAACTTGCAACATCTCGTAATGCAAACCGGCATTAACATAACCGGAAATCATCGAGTTCCACGACACCTCATCCAACCCATCGCACACATCAAACACAACCCGCGCTTGATCCACTCGTCCACATTTCGAATACATCCCAACCAACGGATTACTCAAAAACGCGTCGAAACCTACACCACTAACAACAATCAACCCATGTACAACCTTCCCGAGCTCCAAATCACCGGTCCGAGCACAAACGCTAAGCATACTCGCGTACGTATACTTACTAACACAATTCTCAACCCGAGCTACCCGAAACACTTGTTTCGCATTAACAAACCGACCCGTTTGCGTATACGCAGAAATCAACGAGTTCCATGACACAATGTTTCGTTCGGGCATTTCGTCGAACACTTGGAGTGCATTGTCTGGTTCTTTGCATTTTAAGTACATGTTCATCAGTGTGTTGTTTAAGAACAATGGTGGTGTGTAACCTGTTTTGATTATGTGTGATTGTACTAGCTTGCCACGGGTTGGTGACCGTGAATTGGTTGATGATTGAATCAGTTTAGTGAATGTAGTATTGTCTAATGTGATCATGGTTGATAAAGATCGAATCTTTGTGGGTTTTACTTGGGGCAACATATTATGTATGTTAAAGGGCTTGAAGATTAATATTAATATTATTAGAGAAGAAAAGCTTGGACCAAGTTGTGTGTTTAACCATGTTTTGTGAGTCGTTTTTTATAATTTAAATAAATAGATAACTAAAATAAAGAGGTTCGTAGACTTTCATGAGTATTAAAATATATTAGCTAAAGCTAATTTTTCAAATTATAATTGACGATAAATATTTTTAAAGTTTTTAAATTTGATTTTGGCTAAATAGATTAAATGGGTTATGAATCGGTATCGGTCCAATATATTTAATAAATAAAAATTGGGACGTTATTTTTATTGCAAAACTGTGTTATTTTTTAATAAATAAAAGTAAAGCGTTACAATGTTTTTGGTTCATAATACTTTTCATATTTTCAATATTTAGAGTTGTATCAATATATATATTTATAAATATTAATAGTTAATAATCTTTTTTAAGTGAATATTTTTAAGTCTTCAAATTTGTAACAGTTCTACGACTTGTAATCAATTAGTTATATTTTGTTAAAACTCGATAGAAACATGACGGGTTTGGAGTAGGTATATCCGATTGTTATTTGTCAAATCCAGATGAATAATTATCCGTCTGAGACAAACTTATCAATCAGATATGGGTTTTAGAGTACCTATACCCGTCCAAACTTGACCCATTACCATTCGTCACTTCTTTCTTATTACAATATGACTATAAAAAAAAAAGATAAAAAAACGAGCCCATTAAACAATACCATATATTCAAAGCCTACTAACTTCCACTACAAACTGTGACTTAGGGTTTGTGAAAATAACAGAGAAAGCAACATCACCACACTATCTATTCAAAACCCTAACTAATTCTATATTATCTTCTTATATCTGCTCATTTTCGCTAAGCATTTTGTCCAATTAAATCAATTTCGAGTTATATGTTGTATCATGCTAGAGGATGGAGGTTCTAGTTTCTACCACCACTTTCTACAAGGCGATGTGTTGTTCAACTAGTTTCTACAAGGCATTTTGTCCAATTAAATCAATTTCGAGTTATATGTTATGTAGGGGTATGGTACTAAACCCGGTTTTACGACCCTAAATTTACTATGTTTGGCTTATTTTATTATATGGACTAATACAATGTTATTGGGCTGAGGGGGTTTTGTGGAGGTAACCCTAACTGGGCTAGGCCCATTAGGGTACCATGATGGTGGCCATGAGGCTCCCTATATAAGGAGGTCTCCACCTCCTTATTAGGGGTTGGTCATTCTCAATAAGGGCCACCACCATATTTTTGTGTATGTGAACAAGAGATCCTCGAGATTTCTTAGCGGTCACCTCCACACCCCCAAAAAGTCATTGCAGATCCCAAGCAGCCGGAGAGGAAGATCAAGACGTGGTTCGTTCATCTCGAAATCCGTGGAAACATCGTCATGGATCAGGTCAGATTCATTTCGTGCTTCGACATTGGCGCCATCCGTGGGACGGCAATGAACCACATTTCGCTTCTCGCCTCGGCCCTCCGATCTGTTCATCAATATCTCGGGTCTACGGTTTCTTCTTACAGATATGTTCTATGGAAATCCAAAAATCCGTAGATCTAAAAAATACTTCCAGATCTGGAAATACACAGGAAGAAATACCACCGAACTTTTGGGGAAAACCCTTAGATCTGTGTTTTTTCTAAGTGAAATATACCAAATCTAGTTATGATTTTTTCAGATCTGAGTTCGTTTGAGAAACAGTCACACTTCATATTCATAGATCTATAAATCCTATCAGATCTGTTGGTTTTACATAAAACCTACCTGATGTGAATATTCAAAATCTCTAGACCATGCGCGCCACCGCGGATCAAAATCGCTCCCTGTGGATCAACTTCGGATTCCGCATGCGCGCTCCCGGCGATCACTCTACGCCACAGCGGGTCGCATGCGCGCTCCCGGCGATCACTCTGCGCCACAGCGGGTCGCATGCGCGCTTCCGGCGATCACTCTGCGCCACAGCGGGTCGCATGCGCGCTCCCGGCGATCACTCTGCGCCACAGCGGGTCGCATGCGCGCTCCCGGCGATCACTCTGCGCCACAGCGGGTCGCATGCGCGCTCCCGGCGATGACTCTGCGCCACAGCGGGTCGCATGCGCGCTCCCGGCGATTGCTCCCGGCGATTACTCTGCGCCACAGCGGGTCGCATGCGCGCTCCCGGCGATTACTCTACGCCACAGCTCACGCATATCACATGCTCATGAAGACACAAAGCCAAAACTTATGCTCGTCACGCATATCACATGCTCACGCATACCACGTATGCTCACGCATCACGCATGCTCACGCGTATCACATATGCTCACGCATACCACATATGCTCACGCATCACGTACGCTCACGCATCACGTATGCTCACGCATATCACATGCTCACGCATCACATATGTTATTGGGCTTCACGTATGCTCATGCATATCAGATGCTCACGCATCATGCACGCTCACGCACCACATCTGCGCGTGAGAATAAAGAAGACCTTGCGCAGGCCGCGCGTAAGCGACACAACAAATGAGGAACAGTCTAATCCAAATCAGGATAAGAACCATGATTGTACTCATATGGCTACGCGCCATACTTAAAGGTCGGGAATCCTCATAATATCCCATATGGCTACGCGCCATGCTTAAAGGTTGGAAATCCTCATAATATCCCATATGGCTACGCGCCATGCTTAAAGGTTGGGAATCCTCATAATATCCCATATGGCTACGCGCCATGCTTAAAGGTTGGGAATCCTCATAATATCCCATATGGCTACGCGCCATGCTTAAAGGTTGGGAATCCTCATAATATCCCATATGGCTACGCGCCATACTTAAAGGTTGGGAATCCTCATAATATCCCATATGGCTACGCGCCAAACTTAAAGGTTGGGAATCCTCATAAACCCATAGGCCACGCGCCAAAACTTAAAAGGTTGGGAATCCTCATAAACCCATAGGCCACGCGCCAAACTTAAAGGTTGGGAATCCTCATAAACCCATAGGCCACGCGCCAAGCTTAAAGGTTGGGCACACCTCATAATTTGCCCGAGGATGGGAACCATGCAATACATCCACTTTTAGTTGACATGTTTTTGCAGGTTCGCCTACGAGCCGCACAAGCACCTATGACATCATTATTATTATCTGGCCATTTGTGCCACCATTATTATTTTGAAAACAGGCCGGGATAATCATCCTGCGCAGAAGAGGCCCTTGTGGGCCAGTCATTATCATCATCTTATAGCTCGTAAGACGCCTCGCGCGCAAGCTTTTATTATTCTTATAGCTCGTAAGACGCCTCGCGCGCAAGCTTTTATTATTCTTATAGCTCGTAAGACGCCACACGCGCAGGCTTCATTATTCTCATAGATCCGTAAGTCGCCTCGCGCGCAGGCTTTATTATTCTTATAGCTCGTAAGACGCCTCGCGCGCAAGCTTTTATTATTCTTATAGCTCGTAAGACGCCACGCGCGCAGGCTTCATTATTCTCATAAATCCGTAAGTCGCCTCGCACACAGGCTTTATTATTCTTATAGCTCGTAAGTCGCCTCGCGCGCAAGCTTTTATTATTCTCATAGCTCATAAGTCGCCTCGCGCGCAAGCTTTATTATTCTCATAGCTCGTAAGTCGCCTCGCACGCAGGCTTTTATTATTCGACGTGCTATATCTTATTCATGCTAGTGCACCATCATTATCATAAGGACCACAACACGTCACCATCATGAAGAAAACCTCCCAAAACTCAAAGACAATAAAGATAAGGCCGAAGAAAAGGGAAAAAACCGCCTCACGCCCTAACACACCTCATAAAGTCCAGCGCTCCACCTAAACGCTTGCGCGCCTAGGAGCAACGCTGGACTTGGGGGGCTTGTAGGGGTATGGTACTAAACCCGGTTTTACGACCCTAAATTTACTATGTTTGGCTTATTTTATTATATGGACTAATACAATGTTATTGGGCTGAGGGGGTTTTGTGGAGGTAACCCTAACTGGGCTAGGCCCATTAGGGTACCATGATGGTGGCCATGAGGCTCCCTATATAAGGAGGTCTCCACTTCCTTATTAGGGGTTGGTCATTCTCAATAAGAGCCACCACCATATTTTTGTGTCTTTGAACAAGAGATCCTCGAGATTTCTTAGCGGTCACCTCCACACCCCCAAAAAGTCATTGCAGATCCCAAGCAGCCGGAGAGGAAGATCAAGACGTGGTTCGTTCATCTCGAAATCCGTGGAAACATCGTCATGGATCAGGTCAGATTCATTTCGTGCTTCGACATGTTATATAATGACTTAACTCATCATCAGATCTATACTGTTTAAATCTCATGTATATGTTTGTATATTGTAAGGCCCCGAACCCGGGCACCCTACTTTAGCGTCGGATTTACTCATAAACACAGTTCTTCAAATCAGAGTTTATTAAAACTTTTCGCGGAATATAAAACATCAATCATTTGTTACAAAGCATTAAATCTTTTCTTTGATACCATGACACAAAACTTTATATTTAAAACATCTTTACTTCTTTCTTCCGATGCCAGCCGTTCAATCCATGCCGTGTGTCATCCTCATGCTAACTCTGTAATCAGCTCACCTGCGTGCATACTAAAAGTCAGCTACGCTGAGTGAGTTCTAGTTAATCATGCAACTTATCATACAACCACTACATGCATCATATACGTATTTGCAGACACGTAGTCCACTATCTAACCTACTTACATTACCACTTAGCCTCTTATTTACGCCTACCACTTTGCCACCTTGCCACTTTAATAACGTATAACGTTATGCCACTTTGCCACTTTAATAACGTATAACGTTATGCCACTTTGCCACTTTAATAACGTATAACGTTATGCCACTTTGCCACTTTAATAACGTATAACGTTATGCCACTTTAATAACGAAGGCACGTATAGGCTTACCCTACCACGTACTATCGTTATGCCACTAACACTCTTACTAGACTCTTGCCACTTCTAACACGCTCTACCTCTACTTGTCTACAACACGCTTCATATCATTTACATAATAAGCAAGTCACATCAACAATCATACACACATAATAACGATGGCACGTACAGGCTTTCCCTATCACGCGCTCACGTTATGCCACTAACACCCTTACTAGACTCTTGCCACTTCTAACACACTCTACCTCTACCTGCCTATATCACACTTCATATCAGTTCGGTATTTACGTAATAAACATGTTACATCATAACATTCATACACACTATCAACCACTTGGAATTTACTATCCTTGGCGATACGTGCAATATCCGAAGATCGTTCACGTACCGACAAGCATTATAAAATATATGCCTCGTATAACATCTATAGCATACACTTACCACTTAAGGTAAGTGTATTCACACTTCACATCGAGTATGCACACAGCCCCGAAAACATAACAAGGAAATGGGGCTAGAAACTCACCTGAACACGGTTACGTTCTCCGTTGATCGTAATCCCTTTCTTCAGTTGTGCACGGCTGACTGTATAACAAGTATACATATCAATTTAACTATCACTACTTATAACATCTTTCTAGTCTTAATTACTACCCACAACGAACGGGGGTCCGGGGGCAGCGCCCCTGGCAGCGGGGTCTAGGGGCGGCAGCCCCTAGCAGGGTCCAAGGGGCAGAGCCCCTGGCTGGGGTTAAGCTGCCAGGTCAGCTTGGAAAAATTTTATTTTCGATAACTGCCTTAACACATTTTCCATTAGGTTTTTAATTTATTTTTTAAACGAACTTCACTTCAGGCGAAGTTAAACCTTAGGCGAACTTGGCTTCAGGCGAAGTTAAACCTTAGGCGAACTTGGCTTCAGGCGAAGTTATCCTTAGGCGAACTTGGCTTCAGGCGAAGTTAAACCTTAGGCGAACTTGGCTTCAGGCGAAGTTATCCTTAGGCGAACTTGGCTTCAGGCGAAGTTATCCTTAGGCGAACTTGGCCGTAGGCGAAGTTATCCTTAGGCGAACTTGGCCGTAGGCGAAGTTATCCTTAGGCGAAGTTACGCTTGAAGGCGAAGTTCATCAGGCGAACTTAATCTTGCAGGCGAAGTTATCGCGCTGCAGATCTGTTTGCCCATAAATCCTTCGTTTCTTAGCCAAATAACTCGATTTTGGTACCCATGGAATCGTATGATCGGCGCCTACAAATCCCAACCATCAAATCGGCCTAAAATCGACGTTTTAGGGGTCCGATTTGGGCAGTTTGGGTTTCGGGTCCGGTTAACCCATCCAATCCTAACCATTTTCAGTAATATTAGCTTTGGTGGATTTGTTCTTACCTTACCAACTCAGATCTATCAACAAAATCTCGGGTCTCGGCTTCGAATCTTGATCGGTTAGAATGTGTGTGTGTTGAGTGTGTGAAGAAATAGATGTAAATGAAGAGATGGTTGGGATTTTGGGGGTATTTATATCCCTGAAATCCCATTCTTATTTAACCCATCTCAATTAATCCAAGTCCACAACCCACATCCATTACCCAACACTAGCCCGACCCATACCAACTCATATTCTATTATTTATTTCCTAATAACCCGGGTAAACTTTCTCTCTAATATTAAGTAATATAATTAATATTACTTGGAAATTTCGGGATGTTACAAGTCTTCCCTTCTTAAAGAGGTTTCGTCCCCGAAACCTAACTTATTCCCCATAAAAGGAAAACTTCTTATATTTACACGCTTTATTGAATCGCCTTCGCTTTCTGAGTTATCCCTCTTACTCCTGACTTGTAGTCATCGAGCGGTGATCATGTGTTTTAGCTATTACGGTAGCTTGTCCATGAAGCCCTCGATGTACCAAGTCTCGTATCGCCTTCCCGAGGAACCTTGTTTTATACAATAACGCTAACTCCTAAGGCGACGCTTTACCATCACACAACTATTTATTATAACCAACATGCATTCAAGTTAAATTCATAGATCGTTCATACAAAAGCACAAGAAGTCACAAGTACTTCATAACATAAAAGGAAATCATTCAAGCTTGCTAAACAAACATAGGTTCAACTGTAACATAAAACACTCTTTAACTACTAAACATAAAACAACTGTGACATGCCACTTATTCTCCTGCAACCTCCTCAGCAGCTAATAGACCATCCTTTCACGCGTTTCCTCTTCCTTCCCCCACTGCCACGGCTTCTCCACACTCCCTAGCTATGTGACCTGACTTACCACACTTGTAACACTTCTGGTCCTCGGTGCATTCACGGGAGATGTGCCACTTCCTCCCACATCGGTAGCACTGATTTGGACCAGCCTTGCATTCCCCCAAGTGCATCTTCCCGCACACCTTACATGCTTCCCTTCCTGCTATCTTCTGTGTCTTTCTCCCTACACGCTCCACGACATCCCCAGCTCTTTTAGTTCCCTTCCCTTTTTCCTCATCTTCCACTTCCACATCATCCGCCGCCAGATCATCATAGACCATCTCCGCCAACTCGACCGCAGACTCAAAGGTAACAGGTTTGTTGGCCCTGACCAACATGCGGACCTTCTGGGGAAGTCCTCTAACGTAGCACTTGATCTGTTTCGCCTCGGTGTTCACCATGTCAGGTACCAACCTAGACATGCGGTTGAATTCAGTGGTGTACTCACGATGTGTCATCTTGTCCGCCTTTAGATTCAGAAATTTCATCTCGGCCCTCTCAACCTCAGCATCAGCACAGAACCTTTTCATCACCATGTCCTTTAGGTCATTCCAACTCATCGCCTTGATCTCTTCACGGGTCTTCCTTTGCTCCACACTCTCCCACCAATACATAGCCTCATCTTCAAAAGATTGAGTGGCATAACCGACAGCTTGGTCAGGACGGCACTCGCTAATGCGGATAACCTTATCCATGGCGGTTATCCACTGAAGAGTAGCGATTGCGTCTCCTAAACCAGTCAACTTAGGCGGGTCACAACCTTTGAAGGACTTATAGTTGCAACCGCCTCGGCCCTTCTTCCTATCATCGTCTTTCACAGACTTTACCTCACTCGAGTCATCCCTTTCCCTCTCGCCATCCTTTCTATTATTACCACCTGCTCCTTCAACGGTTCGTTCACGGCTTCCAGCAGATCCTTCGGGATTCAGGTTCTTCACAGCAGCAACTACAGCTTGAACAATGGCTGCTTGAATTGCAGGGCTAAGTTGAACTTCTTCGTTGTTGTTCTGGTCTCCTCCAGCGGCGCTCCCTTCATCTTCGGTGTGGGAAGCTTCTTCTACCGAGGGTTGCCGGACAAGACGAGGCCTGCCACGACGTCCAGTGCGACCCCCAGTTCCCACATCTTCTCCAGCTCCAGCCATCAGTATTCTTAAAGGGACAACACAAACATCATCACTCAAGGAACTATCTAGTACAAGGATAGCAAGGCTAACAGGTAATAACAGTGGCTAGCTGTGACTAGCTGATCACGTTGCTTTCCGTGTCCTATTCGCTTCCCTTTATGAGTCTATTTGTGCAGGTTCTACTTAAGCAGTTAGTCAAATCAAACAATCAATTATTCCTATCCCTATCGTTCACGTATCTTTTCTTTCTCATTAACATATATCATTTAATCATACACCTTACCTTTACTGATTTTTTTTTTTTTTTTGCTTGAGCGACACATGGCATTCTTGAACTGGCATCTTCTTTCTTTTCTTACTTAAATCCCATTCTCTGTTCGAGTCTAAGCATGTAGGATGCTTAAATCTCTCGAACTTATGCTCTGATACCAACTTGTAAGGCCCCGAACCCGGGCACCCTACTTTGGCGTCGGATTTACTCATAAACACAGTTCTTCAAATCAGAGTTTATTAAAACTTTTCGCGGAATATAAAACATCAATCATTTGTTACAAAGCATTAAATCTTTTCTTTGATACCATGACACAAAACTTTATATTTAAAACATCTTTACTTCTTTCTTCCGATGCCAGCCGTTCAATCCATGCCGTGTGTCATCCTCATGCTAACTCTGTAATCAGCTCACCTGCGTGCATACTAAAAGTCAGCTACGCTGAGTGAGTTCTAGTTAATCAAGCAACTTATCATACAACCACTACATGCATCATATACGTATCTGCAGACACGTAGTCCACTATCTAACCTGCTTACATTACCACTTAGCCTCTTATTTACGCCCACCACTTTGCCACCTTGCCACTTTAATAACGTATAACGTTATGCCACTTTGCCACTTTAATAACGTATAACGTTATGCCACTTTGCCACTTTAATAACGTATAACGTTATGCCACTTTGCCACTTTAATAACGTATAACGTTATGCCACTTTAATAACGAAGGCACGTATAGGCTTACCCTACCACGTACTATCGTTATGCCACTAACACTCTTACTAGACTCTTGCCACTTCTAACACGCTCTACCTCTACTTGTCTACAACACGCTTCATATCATTTACATAATAAGCAAGTCACATCAACAATCATACACACATAATAACGATGGCACGTACAGGCTTTCCCTATCACGCGCTCACGTTATGCCACTAACACCCTTACTAGACTCTTGCCACTTCTAACACACTCTACCTCTACCTGCCTATATCACACTTCATATCAGTTCGGTATTTACGTAATAAACATGTTACATCATAACATTCATACACACTATCAACCACTTGGAATTTACTATCCTTGGCGATACGTGCAATATCCGAAGATCGTTCACGTACCGACAAGCATTATAAAATATATGCCTCGTATAACATCTATAGCATACACTTACCACTTAAGGTAAGTGTATTCACACTTCACATCGAGTATGCACACAGCCCCGAAAACATAACAAGGAAATGGGGCTAGAAACTCACCTGAACACGGTTACGTTCTCCGTTGATCGTAATCCCTTTCTTCAGTTGTGCACGGCTGACTGTATAACAAGTATACATATCAATTTAACTATCACTACTTATAACATCTTTCTAGTCTTAATTACTACCCACAACGAACGGGGGTCCGGGGGCAGCGCCCCTGGCAGCGGGGTCTAGGGGCGGCAGCCCCTAGCAGGGTCCAAGGGGCAGAGCCCCTGGCTGGGGTTAAGCTGCCAGGTCAGCTTGGAAAAATTTTATTTTCGATAACTGCCTTAACACATTTTCCATTAGGTTTTTAATTTATTTTTTAAACGAACTTCACTTCAGGCGAAGTTAAACCTTAGGCGAACTTGGCTTCAGGCGAAGTTAAACCTTAGGCGAACTTGGCTTCAGGCGAAGTTATCCTTAGGCGAACTTGGCTTCAGGCGAAGTTAAACCTTAGGCGAACTTGGCTTCAGGCGAAGTTATCCTTAGGCGAACTTGGCTTCAGGCGAAGTTATCCTTAGGCGAACTTGGCCGTAGGCGAAGTTATCCTTAGGCGAACTTGGCCGTAGGCGAAGTTATCCTTAGGCGAAGTTACGCTTGAAGGCGAAGTTCATCAGGCGAACTTAATCTTGCAGGCGAAGTTATCGCGCTGCAGATCTGTTTGCCCATAAATCCTTCGTTTCTTAGCCAAATAACTCGATTTTGGTACCCATGGAATCGTATGATCGGCGCCTACAAATCCCAACCATCAAATCGGCCTAAAATCGACGTTTTAGGGGTCCGATTTGGGCAGTTTGGGTTTCGGGTCCGGTTAACCCATCCAATCCTAACCATTTTCAGTAATATTAGCTTTGGTGGATTTGTTCTTACCTTACCAACTCAGATCTATCAACAAAATCTCGGGTCTCGGCTTCGAATCTTGATCGGTTAGAATGTGTGTGTGTTGAGTGTGTGAAGAAATAGATGTAAATGAAGAGATGGTTGGGATTTTGGGGGTATTTATATCCCTGAAATCCCATTCTTATTTAACCCATCTCAATTAATCCAAGTCCACAACCCACATCCATTACCCAACACTAGCCCGACCCATACCAACTCATATTCTATTATTTATTTCCTAATAACCCGGGTAAACTTTCTCTCTAATATTAAGTAATATAATTAATATTACTTGGAAATTTCGGGATGTTACAAGTCTTCCCTTCTTAAAGAGGTTTCGTCCCCGAAACCTAACTTATTCCCCATAAAAGGAAAACTTCTTATATTTACACGCTTTATTGAATCGCCTTCGCTTTCTGAGTTATCCCTCTTACTCCTGACTTGTAGTCATCGAGCGGTGATCATGTGTTTTAGCTATTACGGTAGCTTGTCCATGAAGCCCTCGATGTACCAAGTCTCGTATCGCCTTCCCGAGGAACCTTGTTTTATACAATAACGCTAACTCCTAAGGCGACGCTTTACCATCACACAACTATTTATTATAACCAACATGCATTCAAGTTAAATTCATAGATCGTTCATACAAAAGCACAAGAAGTCACAAGTACTTCATAACATAAAAGGAAATCATTCAAGCTTGCTAAACAAACATAGGTTCAACTGTAACATAAAACACTCTTTAACTACTAAACATAAAACAACTGTGACATGCCACTTATTCTCCTGCAACCTCCTCAGCAGCTAATAGACCATCCTTTCACGCGTTTCCTCTTCCTTCCCCCACTGCCACGGCTTCTCCACACTCCCTAGCTATGTGACCTGACTTACCACACTTGTAACACTTCTGGTCCTCGGTGCATTCACGGGAGATGTGCCACTTCCTCCCACATCGGTAGCACTGATTTGGACCAGCCTTGCATTCCCCCAAGTGCATCTTCCCGCACACCTTACATGCTTCCCTTCCTGCTATCTTCTGTGTCTTTCTCCCTACACGCTCCACGACATCCCCAGCTCTTTTAGTTCCCTTCCCTTTTTCCTCATCTTCCACTTCCACATCATCCGCCGCCAGATCATCATAGACCATCTCCGCCAACTCGACCGCAGACTCAAAGGTAACAGGTTTGTTGGCCCTGACCAACATGCGGACCTTCTGGGGAAGTCCTCTAACGTAGCACTTGATCTGTTTCGCCTCGGTGTTCACCATGTCAGGTACCAACCTAGACATGCGGTTGAATTCAGTGGTGTACTCACGATGTGTCATCTTGTCCGCCTTTAGATTCAGAAATTTCATCTCGGCCCTCTCAACCTCAGCATCAGCACAGAACCTTTTCATCACCATGTCCTTTAGGTCATTCCAACTCATCGCCTTGATCTCTTCACGGGTCTTCCTTTGCTCCACACTCTCCCACCAATACATAGCCTCATCTTCAAAAGATTGAGTGGCATAACCGACAGCTTGGTCAGGACGGCACTCGCTAATGCGGATAACCTTATCCATGGCGGTTATCCACTGAAGAGTAGCGATTGCGTCTCCTAAACCAGTCAACTTAGGCGGGTCACAACCTTTGAAGGACTTATAGTTGCAACCGCCTCGGCCCTTCTTCCTATCATCGTCTTTCACAGACTTTACCTCACTCGAGTCATCCCTTTCCCTCTCGCCATCCTTTCTATTATTACCACCTGCTCCTTCAACGGTTCGTTCACGGCTTCCAGCAGATCCTTCGGGATTCAGGTTCTTCACAGCAGCAACTACAGCTTGAACAATGGCTGCTTGAATTGCAGGGCTAAGTTGAACTTCTTCGTTGTTGTTCTGGTCTCCTCCAGCGGCGCTCCCTTCATCTTCGGTGTGGGAAGCTTCTTCTACCGAGGGTTGCCGGACAAGACGAGGCCTGCCACGACGTCCAGTGCGACCCCCAGTTCCCACATCTTCTCCAGCTCCAGCCATCAGTATTCTTAAAGGGACAACACAAACATCATCACTCAAGGAACTATCTAGTACAAGGATAGCAAGGCTAACAGGTAATAACAGTGGCTAGCTGTGACTAGCTGATCACGTTGCTTTCCGTGTCCTATTCGCTTCCCTTTATGAGTCTATTTGTGCAGGTTCTACTTAAGCAGTTAGTCAAATCAAACAATCAATTATTCCTATCCCTATCGTTCACGTATCTTTTCTTTCTCATTAACATATATCATTTAATCATACACCTTACCTTTACTGATTTTTTTTTTTTTTTTGCTTGAGCGACACATGGCATTCTTGAACTGGCATCTTCTTTCTTTTCTTACTTAAATCCCATTCTCTGTTCGAGTCTAAGCATGTAGGATGCTTAAATCTCTCGAACTTATGCTCTGATACCAACTTGTAAGGCCCCGAACCCGGGCACCCTACTTTGGCGTCGGATTTACTCATAAACACAGTTCTTCAAATCAGAGTTTATTAAAACTTTTCGCGGAATATAAAACATCAATCATTTGTTACAAAGCATTAAATCTTTTCTTTGATACCATGACACAAAACTTTATATTTAAAACATCTTTACTTCTTTCTTCCGATGCCAGCCGTTCAATCCATGCCGTGTGTCATCCTCATGCTAACTCTGTAATCAGCTCACCTGCGTGCATACTAAAAGTCAGCTACGCTGAGTGAGTTCTAGTTAATCAAGCAACTTATCATACAACCACTACATGCATCATATACGTATCTGCAGACACGTAGTCCACTATCTAACCTGCTTACATTACCACTTAGCCTCTTATTTACGCCCACCACTTTGCCACCTTGCCACTTTAATAACGTATAACGTTATGCCACTTTGCCACTTTAATAACGTATAACGTTATGCCACTTTGCCACTTTAATAACGTATAACGTTATGCCACTTTGCCACTTTAATAACGTATAACGTTATGCCACTTTAATAACGAAGGCACGTATAGGCTTACCCTACCACGTACTATCGTTATGCCACTAACACTCTTACTAGACTCTTGCCACTTCTAACACGCTCTACCTCTACTTGTCTACAACACGCTTCATATCATTTACATAATAAGCAAGTCACATCAACAATCATACACACATAATAACGATGGCACGTACAGGCTTTCCCTATCACGCGCTCACGTTATGCCACTAACACCCTTACTAGACTCTTGCCACTTCTAACACACTCTACCTCTACCTGCCTATATCACACTTCATATCAGTTCGGTATTTACGTAATAAACATGTTACATCATAACATTCATACACACTATCAACCACTTGGAATTTACTATCCTTGGCGATACGTGCAATATCCGAAGATCGTTCACGTACCGACAAGCATTATAAAATATATGCCTCGTATAACATCTATAGCATACACTTACCACTTAAGGTAAGTGTATTCACACTTCACATCGAGTATGCACACAGCCCCGAAAACATAACAAGGAAATGGGGCTAGAAACTCACCTGAACACGGTTACGTTCTCCGTTGATCGTAATCCCTTTCTTCAGTTGTGCACGGCTGACTGTATAACAAGTATACATATCAATTTAACTATCACTACTTATAACATCTTTCTAGTCTTAATTACTACCCACAACGAACGGGGGTCCGGGGGCAGCGCCCCTGGCAGCGGGGTCTAGGGGCGGCAGCCCCTAGCAGGGTCCAAGGGGCAGAGCCCCTGGCTGGGGTTAAGCTGCCAGGTCAGCTTGGAAAAATTTTATTTTCGATAACTGCCTTAACACATTTTCCATTAGGTTTTTAATTTATTTTTTAAACGAACTTCACTTCAGGCGAAGTTAAACCTTAGGCGAACTTGGCTTCAGGCGAAGTTAAACCTTAGGCGAACTTGGCTTCAGGCGAAGTTATCCTTAGGCGAACTTGGCTTCAGGCGAAGTTAAACCTTAGGCGAACTTGGCTTCAGGCGAAGTTATCCTTAGGCGAACTTGGCTTCAGGCGAAGTTATCCTTAGGCGAACTTGGCCGTAGGCGAAGTTATCCTTAGGCGAACTTGGCCGTAGGCGAAGTTATCCTTAGGCGAAGTTACGCTTGAAGGCGAAGTTCATCAGGCGAACTTAATCTTGCAGGCGAAGTTATCGCGCTGCAGATCTGTTTGCCCATAAATCCTTCGTTTCTTAGCCAAATAACTCGATTTTGGTACCCATGGAATCGTATGATCGGCGCCTACAAATCCCAACCATCAAATCGGCCTAAAATCGACGTTTTAGGGGTCCGATTTGGGCAGTTTGGGTTTCGGGTCCGGTTAACCCATCCAATCCTAACCATTTTCAGTAATATTAGCTTTGGTGGATTTGTTCTTACCTTACCAACTCAGATCTATCAACAAAATCTCGGGTCTCGGCTTCGAATCTTGATCGGTTAGAATGTGTGTGTGTTGAGTGTGTGAAGAAATAGATGTAAATGAAGAGATGGTTGGGATTTTGGGGGTATTTATATCCCTGAAATCCCATTCTTATTTAACCCATCTCAATTAATCCAAGTCCACAACCCACATCCATTACCCAACACTAGCCCGACCCATACCAACTCATATTCTATTATTTATTTCCTAATAACCCGGGTAAACTTTCTCTCTAATATTAAGTAATATAATTAATATTACTTGGAAATTTCGGGATGTTACATATATTGAATGTAAACAATTTTGTTGTCGGCTTTTCAAAAAGCTCGAACAAAACTAACTTAAAAAAACTTAGATCTTAAACAACCTGAGCTGAGTTGATTCATTTTTGTAACCGAGCTAAACTCGTATCAATCTTGGCTCGAGCTCGGCTCGTTTAACTTATAAGTTGCTCGAGATTGGCTCGTTTTGATCTTTATTTATAAAGCTCGAGCTAGGCTTGTTTCGTAGTTTTTCAAACTCGAGCTCGGCTCGGACTCGGCTTGTTTAATATTTATTAATTAAGTTTATATGTTTATAATTATATTTGTATATATATTTTCATTATAACTTTATATATAAAATATTATATGATTTTAAGTTATTTTTTTTCATAAAATTATATATAACAGTTAATAATTATTAAATATTTATGTATATATTAATATATATAATTATAAACAAATATATAAATGACAGGCTGTTTAGGCTCACGAGCCGGCTCGAGCTCGATAAGTGAAGCTCGGGCTCGTTTATTAAACGAGCCTCCTTTTAGGCTCAGGCTCGTTTAAGCTCGGCTCGATCGAGCTTTTTCACGATCAGATCTCAAGTAGCTCGCGAGCCGCTTGGCTTGTTTGCACCCCTAGGCTCGGGTCATGGTTTGGCTCGGGTCATGGTTTGGCTCGATGGCTCTCTTAGGCCTGTTTAACTTCAAAAACAAGCTCGAGCTTAGCTGAGATGCCTTGTTTAATTTTGAGCTCGAGATCGAACCCACTTTGACTTGACACAGCTTGAACTGTTGTTTTATATTATTTTTAGTATTATTGTTATTTTGCTTATTTTGATGATTGTTCTGCTTTGTGTGTTATTTAGCATTTTGAATCATTTTATCATATAAGAGGTTTTGCACTTAGTAACTCTATTTGCTACAAACATATGTAAAAATTTTGTATATGATAACTTTTACATTCAAGGTGAGTGCTGATTTATTTCGTTTTTAAATTTAGTTTGGTCAAATAGATTAAATGGATTATAAATAAAAAAGGGTTTGGGTTCAGTATATATAATAAATAAAAATTGGGACTTTTTTTCATTGTGAAACTGTGTTGGTTTTTAATAAATAAAGTTGAGTGTTTCAATTTTTTTGGTTTGGTTGTACTCATTTTTTAAACAATAATACTTTTCATATTTTCAAGATTTACAGTTGTATCAATACATATATATAAATATTGTTTAATTTCACGTTATTTTTAATATTTTAATTATTTATTATGTTCTCTAGTTTTAAGTTTGATTTGACGGGTCCAATCAAAGAACCAGTAAGGCGCTTGATTTAACGTTCAAATCGGTTATGAAAATGACAACACAAAACAATTAGACCATGTATTATGGATGGAGCCCCATGAGAGCGTTTTACGCCATGTGGCCTACATCACCATAGAGGGTTTTTTTTTTTGCTAAAAAGGTGTAGTAGATGGAACCCTTCAAATCATTACCTCATTATTATATTTTTTTGAAACATAAGTGCTGTCCAGGTATTCTTCCAGCGCACCCGAATAGATCTCCTATGCATGCACTGTGCTTTTTAGTTGGTGTGATTTTATAGTCTTTTTTCATTGTATCATAACATCAGGTTGTCGGTAAAACACATAAGAAATGGCGACGGTTTTGACTCGTTTTCTTATGAGCAAGTCAATTTGGGTTGGGTTTTATCTCAAACAAATCAAATGTTCAAGCTAAGTCAAACGGGTCGAACTGAACATGATTTATAGGGGTGTGCATGGGTTGGTTTGAGTTGTTCCTGAGCTCAAA
Organism: Bidens hawaiensis; assembly: GCF_021521415.1. NCBI lineage: Eukaryota > Viridiplantae > Streptophyta > Magnoliopsida > Asterales > Asteraceae > Bidens > Bidens hawaiensis. The sequence continues at coordinate 82,013 of NW_027494071.1, forward strand.
GTAACCCAAAAACCAAGTTTTTGTGCTTTTGAAAACAATTCAGTTGCATGCTTTTAGTTTTAACAATGGGTTTTGTTTTGTTTATAACTTTTCGGTTTTACCATTAGAGCTTGAAATTTTTAGATCAAAAATAAAAAAGCCATAATACTATGTGCCTAAAAATTTCTATTTATTAATCATTAGTTGATTTATAAACATTTGAACCTAATTAATTACTATTAAAAAATATTTACATATAAACCATATGTTCAATATGAAAAACGGTTTCTATGGTTTTGTTTCCGCCTTTTCAACTTTTCAATTTATACACACTTTTTATTGTAGGAGACAAATGTGATAATTAACGATAAGTAAGGTTCTAGAAGATAAAAACAAGAAGTAATTACAAATAAATATTCTCACGTATTCATTCAACCTTCATGAAGTTCTCATCCTTCTCTTTCAAGTATGTAATACAAAAACATGTTTTAGTCATGCTAATTTTATATATAATGTTTTATTTTTATGTTATTTATAATGATACAACTTATCTCCTTTTGTTAAAATTTGTCGCTTGCTTGTGTTTAGGCCATGTGTGACGAGGCGAACACCTATAGGTGGGGTGGGCGATTTTTGGGTTTCAACACTGACCCCCGGGCTACATATCGCCCTTCTTGGCCACGTGTCCAAACGACCCCCATTTTGTAGCCCCTTCACCACATATAGCCGTACAGCCCGTGAAAGAAAAAAGTTCAACAAACAAGATAACTAAATTGGTTATTCTATTTTTAAACTTTAACGAAACTACTGACGTGGCAATTTTGAGTGTTCAGGTACATTCTAGCTTTCAACCACTGTGGTCGTAACATACTTAAGACTTGTCGGCTAGACTCGTCACAAAATCAAGTCTAGTATTCTTCTTCCGAAGGCGGTTGACCATCAATAGAATTCTTGTTAAACATATCTCATACAAATGAAGTTTAAACTATAGTTTTAGAACTTGCTTTCAACTTAAAATTAATGGAGATTTTTGTATCGTCTCGTATTATACAAAATGAAATCTTTTATAAAACGGCTAGGCAACGAGAAACAAGACCTGAATTAATCGTCGGGTAATTCTATATTTTAATCATAATACATAAAACCAAGAACACTACTCATGTTGCCAAACAAAATTCAGATTTTCAACATAAATTCATCTCCATTTCTTTTTGATACAACGAGTTTTACTTGGCGCTACAAACGTGCAAAAAAAACGTTCTTAAGTAACAGGTAGAGGCAAGAAACATTCAAACAACCGTGTGCCAACCACCAGTAACGTTAAGATTTTCACAAGCAAATTCAAGAAAAGGGGTTGCACATGAACTTGAAATGCTATTAAGAGGGTGTTTGGCCTAGCTTTTTTTAACAAAGCTTATAACCTTTTTAGTTTTTTTTTTACAAAATAAGCGTAATTTGGTGTTTGATCCAGCTTTTTAAGTTGAACCTTATTTGCTTATATAGGCTAATTTGCTAAAGCTTGTTTGAAGATGGGTATTATCTTATTTAAAAAACTTATTTGTGTAAGAATATAAGCATAAGCTAAAAAATAAAAGCTAGGCCAAACACCCCTTAATAAGATAACCATACAGTAACTGTTTTTTCATGTTTGAGAAATTATTATAGTTTCTTGGTTGCTTACGAGAGAGTAGAATTTATGCGCCGACATTTAAACCAATGCAAATTGAATCGATGCATATAACCACCTGAATCTTCTTTTTACAGTAAAGAAGACAAAATATTTGAGAGTGGTAAAAGCAAAAGATGAACACCATGTGTCATAAGGTGTTCATAAACACTAGATGGCAACAGAACCATCTAAATGGAAACAAGATAGGCACTTGGGTTCAGAGTTCATTTTGTACACCATGAACCATTTTATCGTCTAAACGTTTTTGAGAAGAAACTACAAATCTTGAGAAGAAAATTCGATTCGAATAATCAATACTTAACTGTCAAACCGCTAAAACCAACTAATGAACTCACCCAATCCAGTTGATTTGGTTTGTTGCTTTCGAAACCCTTAGTTAACGGGCTGGCACATAACTTTTGTTAAAACCAGTCAAACCTGACCGTGTGCTTACTCATGGTTGACGATGTCATGGATGAAAGAAGGCCCAATACATACGAAAATGGAAGATATAGCGCATGGCTGGCTGGAGGGTAGCGCCGGTCAGACCGTCGGTCGGGGCACGTAATTTTTGGGGGCTAAAATTTTTTATATCTATATTTTTTATATATACATTTAAAATTATAAAATTTGTAAAATATAATTTGATCTTTACTATCTTATAACTATTGGTTCAAAATTCTTTTTTATTCATAATCTATTTAATCAAGTTTAAATTATTGAGCCCAAACTAAAACTAAAAATTAAATAAACTCCCAATGCAAAATAAAAGAAATAGTTGTTGATTGAAATTCCTTTTTTGCTTCCTTCATTCTTTGCGAATATTGAACAAAACCTAAACAATAACTAACCCAGCCGACCATCACTATTGGTTCATTGCTAACCATCATGCTCCTCTGCGGTTGACCAAGCCAGCCACCAAGGACCAAGCTATTTTTTTATCCAATATTAAGAGAGTTTCACGAATCATCGGTTAATCGTTAGTTATTACAGTATTTGATTTTAATAATATAGTTTTCTATATTTATTGATATAACATTAGGTGTCATTTAAAAAAATTAGCTTATATATTTCGTTACTTGTTAAGGCTATGGGCCTTTTTATTTCGGCTCGGTCGAGGTATCTAAATCCTCGGAGACGGCCCTGATATAGCGCAATCACACTTGTACCCCATGTGGGTACCACCAACCTCGAGCTCCACCTCTTAAACACAAATAAAAGTTATTTACTACCACTTAACACCGGTTAACAGCACATTGTAATACCTTCTATTCACCGGTTAAGAGCTCGTTGTAAATAAAGAGTTTATACCGGTTAACAGCCCTTTGTTAATTATAATACACATGTTACAACCCGTTTCTATATCTTCAATAATATACACCGGTTTTGGAAGCGTTTTAAATATGTTTTGCAACGCGTGATTTAAAATGGTTTTGAAACCATTATGTATACGCTATTTAATAGTTTTATAATGGACTATTTCTCTACTAGTGAATGCTTTAAACTTTATAGTTTTATAGTATATTATTGCATTGAGAATTCGTACCTCAACAAAACTAACTTGAAATACATATAGTGTCATGCCGATAACTTCACAACACACTAGCTAGCCACTCTTGTTCTTGACCACATTAATCACGGCGCAACTTGGTATAGTTGAACATTATATATAATTTTTTTCCTTGCTTTTCAGCTTTGAACTCAAGATGATCCCCAGTATTCAAGGAGTAATCAGAGATAATTTGATTGAAATTTTCGAAATAAAATCGAACGCGTTTGTTGTGTTCTTCACGATTAAACAATACTTTTGTAGTGCTTCCGTTTCTCTGGCTTTTCAAAATGACTTCTGCTGGTTTATTTTTGAATAGTTGTGATGTTGTAGCCTTGTCTAATGCAGGGAGTAACTCGTTTATAACCTCGTCCTTTGGCAACAAAACATTTCCAGAGGTGTCCATGAGATCTGTGCAAAACATGTTCTTCTATGGTTTCTTATGATGCCTAGCAAATTATGATTTATGTATTATTCTACCATCTATATAAGAAGTAAACTTGAGCATGAAATATATTTGATATTTATTACACCATAAAAAATAATATTGCTTATCAATTATGATAGTTAAATATAAATAAACCTAAATATATTTTTATTACTAAAATGTATTTAATTGGAGGATTCTTGACTTTAAAGGTATGTTTGGTATAGGGTAATGGTATGAGTGTTGAAATGGAATAAATGAAAGAATAGAATGGACGAGGTAATGGAATGGATCATTATTAGTGTGAGAATGACATGAATTATTAGTTTTTATTTTTTGATAAGCTAGAAGAATCTGGAATAAAATAAAATTGGTAGTGAGTGACGGTGGGATGGTGGTGGTGGGCGGCGAGTAATAATGATGATGGTGGGTGGTGGGCGGGGTTGGCGATGGTCGGGAGTGATTGATGGTGGTGGCAGGTGGTAGTGATAGTGGTGGTGGTGGCGGTGGTAAGCGACAGGTGGCTGGCGGTGGTGATGGTGGCTAGGAGTGATGGTTGGTGGTGGTCGGCAATGGTAGGTGGTGGTGGGTGGTTGGTGGTGGACGACGATGATGGGTGGTGGTAGCTGAGGTGGGTGGTGGTGGCCGGCGACGAAGGCAGGCGGTGGTGGCCGTCGGAGGCGGCGGCGGTGGGCGGAAGGCAAATGGGTAGTAGTGGGAGAGTGGTGGAGGTGATATAGTGTGAAAGAGAGATGAAATGAAAAAAAAGGGTGGATGAAATGAATTTGAGGTGTTTTAGATAAAATAAAATGGACATGGTAATGGGTGATTCCATTCCATTGACCAACCAAACACATTTTTTTTCATTTCATCATAATGGTCAAATCCATTCCGTCCCTCATATATGCATGCCAAATGCTACCTAATCTCTACTATATATAATGGAAAAGATGAGGACCTCTTAATTTTTAATAGGTATAGCTTATAATGCTTAAAGTATAACACACAATACATAAAATTTAAAAATTTTAAGGCAAGGTGGTCTTTTTGTCATCATATACACTGTTAACATTATGCTTAAAATATAGTTACATATATGGCCTCTCGACCTCAATCATATTTCCTTATTTTATGAGACTTGTTTGTTAAATGAATCACTAGAAACAAAATATACAATGTATATACTTTTAAAAATGCTTGGATAAATTCTATTTTTGAATTTGTGTCACGGGTGAAAGATTATCTTATACAAACGAAGTTCACATTCTATTTTTAGAATGTACCGTTTCAAATCAATAGAATTCTTGTTAAACATACATATCTCATACAAATGAAGTTTAAACTATTGTTTTCGAACTTGCTTCCAACTTAAATTAATGGAGACTTTTGTATCATCTCGTATTATACAAAGTGCTATCGATTATAAAACGGTTAGGCAACGAGAAACAAATACACCACCTGAATTAATCGTCGAATAATTCTAAATTTTAATCATGATACATAAAACAAAGAACACTACTAAAGTTGCCAAACAAAATTCAGATTTTCAACATAAATTCATCTCCATTTCTTTTTGATACAACGGGTTTTACTTAGCGCTACAAACGTGCCAAAATAAACGTTCTCAAGTAGCAGGAAGAGGCAAGTAACATTCAAACAACTGTGTGCCAACCACTAGTAACATTAAGATTTTAAGATTTTCACAAGCAGAATCAAAAAAACGGGCTGCACATGAACCTAAAAATGCCTTTAGTAAGATAATCATGCAGTAACTGTTTTTTCATGTTCGAGAAATTGTTATAGTTTCTTGGTTGCTTACGAGAGAGTAGAAAATATGCGTTGACATTTCAACCAATGCAAACTGAATCGATGCATATAACCACACGAATCTTCTTTTTACTGTAAACAAGACAAAATATTTGAGAAATGAGAAGATATGAGAGTGGTAAAAGCAAAAGATGAACACTATGTGTCATAAGGTCTTCGTAAATAGTAGATAGCAACATAACTGTCTAAACGGAAACAAGTTAGGCGCTTTGGTTCACAGTTCATTTTGTACAATATGCAATTAGACGTAATTGTGTAATATTCATGAATGCACCCGAGTCATTCTAGTTACCTTGTGCCTTATTGGTCAACCCCGCCACAAAATCAAGTCCAAAATTCTTCTTCCCGAAGGCGGTACCCTTGGTTGACATCTTCCAAGACAACACAAAACAACAATAACAAACTACAACCGTTTGATGAAATGAGACCGAATGGTGAGGGTTTAGGTAAGGCTTCAAAGTCGGTTGTCTTGGGTGAAGGTGGTTCAGGAAAACCGAGTAATGGTGATGGGTTTAATGTCGAGGTTGAACTTTAGGAACCGAGTATGAGTACTCATACTAGGTTTTGTTTATAATGTGTGGTGATTTTGAAATAATGAACGTGTTTTGTATATTTAAGAAAATTTACCTTGTTCTTCATAAGTTGGTTGATGTATATATATTTTATGTAATGTGACTTTGTTGCAAGAAATTATCAATTTTTAGTTATTTTACTTCACACATGCTTTGTTCTTACCTTTTATTATTTTTTATTTAAGTTATTTCCGTTTTATATAAATTTCACTTTCACTATATGTTACCAGTTGATATATCAAGATTATTGTGTATTATAACTTTGTATAACACATGTTATACAAAGTTAAAACCTTGTATCAAGTCTTGTATATATACATTATAAGTATACATTATAAGTATAAAACCTTGTATATTATCAATACAAACAATTTAAACTTGTCTAAAACATTACAATAGTTACCAAACCATATATATTATCTATACAAACAATTTAAACTTATCTACTCGTTCATTTATGTCTGGAAAAAACTGAATCGGACCGTTAAAAATAGGCTATACATTTTTGAATTTTTGTTATTAGACTTTGGGCCGGATATATTTGATATTGGGTTTAACAATTGCTTTAGAGTATGTGAATAACCAAAATTGAAGTTTTCTGGATTTTTGTGGTAAACTACCTTTTTTTTAGAAGTTTGAACCGCTTGTCACATATGATACTTTTTTTAAATGAAAAACATACCGTTTAAAGTTAAGAGAACAAACACGAATATGCTCTATTTGTGTTTATTTAGTTTACAAGTCAACTTCCAACAAGTATTTTTAATGCATAAAATCTTTTTGCAAAAAAGTGATTATTGTTATCAAGCCTGAGCTCGAGCTTAGCGTGTTTTTAATACATAGAATTTCTATGTGTTAGTTTACATTACCTAGTCGAGTTTAGGCTCGTTTAAATTCATGTATAAACTAAATTAAAAATGTAAATTAAGTCATAAATTACTTAATAAATAAGGAAAATGAGCCGAGCCCGAGCTTAAAAACAATAATTAACAAGTCAAGCTCGAGCTTTAAAAAAAGAGCCAGAATGAGCTAAGCTCGAGTCGTTTACACCCCTATCTAGAACCACAAAACTAATAAGTTGAGTTGGCCAGAATTTTGTTCTTTACCCTTTGCGTTCAAAACATAAGCTACAACCGTGTTTTAACAGTATAAAAACTTTTGGAACTCGCATCTTTTGATATGCAATGTTATCAAGCCTGAGCTCGAGCTTAGCGTGTTTTTAATACATAGAATTTCTATGTGTTAGTTTACATTACCCAGTCGAGCTTAGGCTCGTTTAAATTCATGTATAAACTAAATTAAAAATGTAAATTAAGTCATAAATTACTTAATAAATAAGGAAAATGAGCCGAGCCCGAGCTTAAAAACAATAATTAACAAGTCAAGCTCGAGCTTTAAAAAAAGAGCCAGAATGAGCTAAGCTCGAGTCGTTTACACCCCTATCTAGAACCACAAAACTAATAAGTTGAGTTGGTCATAATTTTGTTCTTTACCCTTTGCGTTCAAAACATAAGCTACAACCGTGTTTTAACGGTATAAAAACTTTTGGAACTCGCATCTTTTGATATGCAATGTTATCAAGCCTGAGCTTGAGCTTAGCGTGTTTTTAATACAAAGAATTTCTATGTGTTAGTTTACATTACCTAGTCGAGCTTAGGCTCGTTTAAATTCATGTATAAACTAAATTAAAAATGTAAATTAAGTCATAAATTACTTAATAAATAAGGAAAATGAGCCGAGCCCGAGCTTAAAAACAATAAATAACAAGTCAAGCTCGAGCTTTAAAAAAAGAGCCAGAATGAGCTAAGCTCGAGTCGTTTACACCCCTATCTAGAACCACAAAACTAATAAGTTGAGTTGGTCATAATTTTGTTCTTTACCCTTTGCGTTCAAAACATAAGCTACAACCGTGTTTTAACGGTATAAAAAGTTTTGGAACTCGCATCTTTTGATATGCAATGTTATCAAGCCTGAGCTCGAGCTTAGCGTGTTTTTAATACATAGAATTTCTATGTGTTAGTTTACATTACCCAGTTGAGCTTAGGCTCGTTTAAAGTCATGTATAAACTAAATTAAAAAAGTAAATTAAGTCATAAATTACTTAATAAATAAGGAAAATGAGCCGAGGCCGAGCTTAAAAACAATAATTAACAAGTCAAGCTCGAGCTTTAAAAAAAGAGCCAGAATGAGCTAAGCTCGAGTCGTTTACACCCCTATCTAGAACCACAAAACTAATAAGTTGAGTTGGTCAGAATTTTGTTCTTTACCCTTTGCGTTCAAAACATAAGCTACAACCGTGTTTTAACGGTATAAAAACTTTTGGAACTCGCATCTTTTGATATGCAATGTTATCAAGCCTGAGCTCGAGCTTAGCGTGTTTTTAATACATAGAATTTCTATGTGTTAGTTTACATTACCCAGTCGAGCTTAGGCTTGTTTAAAGTCATGTATAAACTTAATTAAAAATGTATATTAAATCATAAATTACTTAATAAATAAGGAAAATGAGCCGAGCCCAAGCTTAAAAACAATAATTAACAAGTCAAGCTCGAGCTTTAAAAAAAGAGCCCGAACTAGCTAAGCTCGAGTCGTTTACACCCCTATCTAGAACCACAAAACTAATAAGTTGACTTGGTCAAAATGTTGTCTTTACCCTTTGCGTTCAAAACATAAGCTACAACCGTGTTTTAACGGTATAAAAACTTTTGGAACTCGCATCTCTTGATATGCAATGTTATCAAGCCTGAGCTCGAGCTTAGCGTGTTTTTAATACATAGAATTTCTATGTGTTGGTTTACATTACCTAGTCGAGCTTAGGCTCGTTTAAAGTCATGTATAAACTTAATTAAAAATGTATATTAAGTCATAAATTACTTAATAAATAAGAAAAATGAGCCGAGCCCGAGCTTAAAAACAATAATTAACAAGTCAAGCTCGAGCTTTAAAAAAAGAGCCCGAACAAGCTAAGCTCGAGTCGTTTACACCCCTATCTAGAACCACAAAACTAATAAGTTGAGTTGGTCAGAATTTTGTTCTTTACCCTTTGCGTTCAAAACATAAGCTACAACCGTGTTTTAACGGTATAAAAACTTTTGGAACTCGCATCTTTTGATATGCAATGTTATCAAGCCTGAGCTCGAGCGTAGCGTGTTCTTAATACATAGAATTTCTATGTGTTAGTTTACATTACCCAGTCGAGCTTAGGCTTGTTTAAAGTCATGTATAAACTAAATTAAAAATGTAAATTAAGTCATAAATTACTTAATAAATAAGGAAAATGAGCCGAGCCTGAGCTTAAAAACAATAATTAACAAGTCAAGCTCGAGCTTTAAAAAAAGAGCCCGAATGAGCTAAGCTCAAGTCATTTACACCCCTATCTAGAACCACAAAACTAATAAGTTGAGTTGGTCAGAATTTTGTTCTTTACCCTTTGCGTTCAAACATAAGCTACAACCGTGTTTTAACGGTATAAAACTTTTGGAACTCGCATCTTTTGATATGCAATGTTATCAAGCCTGAGCTCGAGCTTAGCGTGTTTTTAATACATAGAATTTCTATGTGTTAGTTTACATGACCCAGTCGAGCCTAGGCTCGTTTAAAGTCATGTATAAACTTAATTAAAAATGTATATTAAGTCATAAATTACTTAATAAATAAGAAAAATGAGCCGAGCCAGAGCTTAAGAACAATAATTAACAAGTCAAGCTCGAGCTTAAAAAAAGAGCCTGAACAAGCTAAGCTCGAGTCGTTTACACCCCTATCTAGAACCACAAAACTAATAAGTTGACTTGGTCAAAATGTTGTTCTTTACCCTTTGCGTTCAAAACATAAGCTACAACCGTGTTTTAACGGTATAAAAACTTTTGGACCTCGCATCTTTTGATATGCAATGTTATCAAGCCTGAGCTCGAGCTTAGCGTGTTTTTAATACATAGAATTTCTCTGTGTTAGTTTACATTACCCGGTCGAGCTTAGGCTCGTTTAAAGTCATGTATAAACTTAATTAAAAATGTATATTAAGTCATAAATTACTTAATAAATAAGGAAAATGAGCCGAGCCTGAGCTTAAAAACAATAATTAACAAGTCAAGCTCGAGCTTTAAAAAAAGAGCCCGAACGAGCTAAGTTCGACTCGTTTACACCCCTATCTAGAACCACAAAACTAATAAGTTGACTTGGTTAAATATTTGTTTTTTGCCCTTTGCGTTCAAAACATAAGTTACAACCGTGTTTTAACGGTATAAAAACTTGAATTTGGTACTCGCATCTTTTGATATGCAATTAGCATCCATCGTGTCGAGTTTGCTGTGAGCAACAGCCGACCTGGGTTGCTTTAGACCCAACCCGCTATATTTCACATCTTAGTATGATACAAACATCCAAATGATGTAGACTTTTGGTAACAAACATCCAAACTTTTAGAATATATGCAAACGCGGATCGGACGATCAGGAAGGTCCTTTATAATCCGCATTTTAAAGATACCAAACGATAAAAATACATATAAAAGCAAACATATTCGTTTTATTATACTAATATTAGCTAACAGCACACATAATCAAGAGAGGTAGTAACTTTAACTAGTATTTGCTTCCATTCAACTTGAACAATATGGCCAATACCATATGAAAGCTTCTCACCGACACCGAACAAACACAATAACTATTTGATTTTAGTACTATTATATATATATATATATATAGGCTGCGGCCGAGCATAATACAGTTGCAGTTTGCATCTGAATACAAGTGCAAAACCTGCATATTTATGTTCTCGCCTAGCAGCGTTTACTTTTTTTCTTTCACCTAAAATCGGGTTTCGGTTTTCATAAAGGTTTTGTGGGGTATTAACAAAACCAAATACACAAAAACAACAAATAATGGATCCTGTATTAATTTATATATTAGTTCATTCATATTAAAATTGTTTCTAACCAACCAACACTACATATCACAATCACATTTCAGATTCTTAATTCACTACAATAAACTAACGATGATCCCCATATATATACACATTAAAATTTAAAAAAAAATCATAACTCATAATATAAATCGAAAACGAAAAAGGTAAAAAAATTAAAATGTTTCCTCGGTTGTCCTTGTCAAAAAAAAAAAAAAAAGAACCGATCCGAAACCTCTTTTGACCCGTTCCGACCCGGAAACGTTCTGAACCAAACCTGTTGACCCTAAACCATTCCGACCCAAACCAAAACAACCCTTTTTTAGTTGACCCATTCCAACCCTAACCCGTTTTGACCCAACCCAACCCATTTGCCACTCGTACATTACATATAACCGACACACCAAAACTACCCGTATTCCTACTTAATCTTATGTTTTTGCTAAGCATGACCAGCAACACGTCTTCTAGAATAACGAGAGCCTATGCAAACAATGTGAATAGCGTCTACCAATTCATCTGCTCGATAAACCACATCCCGTCAAGTTTGGGTTTGAGACAAAATGCAAGCAATCCCACAAGTATCACACCACATAACAAAATTAAGAAACTAATAAAAGATCCGATCTGCGTTTTCCTTGATGAACCAAGAGTCCACTGCAACGAACATAGTGTACATCACGATAGTTTTCATACCCAACATGTAAACGCGCCTAAACCACAATGATCAAGTAAATATTAGTTAATTAGTTTACGATGTTAGACTAATTAGTTCACCTAAGTTGTATTGCGCATGGTTGAGTCAAACTTTCGTTTTTCGGTTGAAATGATGCATACGTACATAAATTTTGTCACCCACACTCGTTTTGCTTCATTTCAAAAGAAAAACTAAGAACGAAATATGGTCTATAAGCGACAAGTCAAATAATCAACTTGCTCAACAACTCGCCGAACAACTTCGGTAACGTAATTAGCCGATTAATATCATAAACTAAAAGTTAACTAACATGTACTTGATCAATTTGTATCCAGAAGGGTATTCATGACAGGCATGAAGACTATTGTGATCTACACGATCTTCGTGTCAGCGAACTCCATGGTAACAAGGAAAATTTGGACTGGATTCTCATTAGCTCACTCGTTGTACTCTGTGTTGGGATAATTGCAGTACTACTTGAATGACAAGCCTACGGCCATTAGACTTGAGACCACCAGCACTACGAGAATCTTGTCGGGAAAACAGTGGCGGTGGTGTGGTGGCCGAAAAACGGCAGCCCTTATTGTAGGCCAGGGTTTGTGATATGATGATATGAGGTGCATAAACCAGGTATATTTAGGAATCGGTTCCGGGTATGGTCAACAACAGTCGAAAGCGGGTCGGTGACAAGTCGATGATCAACCTCAACCATACGCCGTACAACTTATGTAAACTAATTATTTGAATAATATCGTAAACAAATTATTAATTAACATTTACTTGATCATTGTCAATCTAGGAGAGACTTCATGATAGGTATGAAGATAATCATGCTGTATTTAGTGTCCTCAGTGGTAGATTCCATGTTCATCAACGAAAAATTGGACTGGTTGTTCTTGATTTCCTTTGTTTTGTTTTGCGGCGATGTACCTGTGGACCCTGTTGGTGCATTTTGTGACCGTCGCTATGCAATTCTGATCAGCGGAAACGATGTACGAAGTTAGGACAACTTCGCCAACTTCGCCTACAGGCCCAAGCCCGTGAAGTTGTTTATATATATATATGTGTGTCTTGGTTAGGTTTGTGTATCCAGAAAATTAGAGTGTGTTTTGTGTAGTTCAATTGTCTAGAGAGAAATCCAGAGGGAGAGTCGTTTGGGACGGCCCGAGGTAGAGCTCACCTCGGGTCGGCCGTCATTTGTTTTCGTGTTTGGTGTGTAACGAGTTATGATTATTATATGAAAGGATCTGCAGATGTGTTTATCCCATTCGTGTATTTGTTCGTGTGTTTGTATGTGTGTAATCGTGTTCTTCGTCTTCTACACCAATAAACGAGTCTAGGAGGATTCCGCACTCCTAGACATCGTGCGGATCTCGTATCGATCGGCGACGCCCCGCGCGGGAACCTACAAGTGGTATCAGAGCCTTAGGCTCTTATGCTATGGTTCGAGATCTACGTTTTGGTGTTTCTGGCACGTTTCTGATGCGTTTCTGGCCGAACAGCCGCCGCAGGCGAAGTTATGGGGTTCAGGCGAAGTTGTCGCTTAAATTTTAGGGTTTAGGCGAAGATATAAGGTTAAGCGAAGTTATTCACAACTTCGCCTACCTCACAAGTTCGCTTATCTCAGGCGAAGTTTTGGACAGGCGAAGTTAAGGAGGGGCGAAGTTGACTTTTAGGCGAAGTTAAAAAAAAAAAAAAAAAAAAAGAGTTTTCGTCTGTATGGCCAGGTGTACACGATTATTGTGAGACCGAAGACGTTCCGTCAACGAGTGAAACTTGTTATCTCTTGGTCTTACGTGTGAACAAATACGTGTCAACTCTGGATATGGAGTTGAGTTTGTGAATGTGATATTGATTGAAACTGGATATTGACACATATTTGGGTGTTTGTGGGCAATGAAATTGTTGTTGTTCGAGGTTGACCAACTGAAGAAAGTCAAATTGAACTGAAGGTTTTTGTCATTACTGGATTACGGTCAGAGCATATTATTTATGTTATTTTCAAGGCGTTCGAGAATTGGATCCTGAAACGTGATGCTTATTTATTAAAGTGAAAATTCTGGAACAAGTTGGATTTAATCGGGAATTAAAGTGTTTATGTTCTTGATCGTTATCCCTGGTGATTGAAGATGCTTCGGATTAAGTAATGGTCATGTGTGTTAGATTCTGTCAAGGTGGTATTGTGATGAAATTGATCACTTGATGTTGAGTAGTTGAAGATTAAACCTTATCGTATGCCGACGTGTTGGTGAAGTTGTGGAGGGAGCCCAAATTCACGTGTTGGTGAAGTCAGAAGGACTCACGTGATTGGTTGAGATGATCAACTAGGCACGGGGATGCATGCATTTCAAAGACCTCAATCTATATAGTCGGAGAAGCTTACACTGAAGGGGAGATCTGATATAGAAGACGCTGGGTGATTGGTAGATTTGTGATGCTACAAGACAGTTTCAGACACGGCTGGTTGAAGAGCAAACAGAAGATCATCAGTTAAGAGGGAGTCTGTTGGTGCATGGTTTGTAACAGATGATCTTTTGTGTTTGTTAGAATTGAGAGCAACGGTCAAAGGGGAGTCTGTTGGTGCATTTTGTGACCGTCGCTATGCAATTCTGATCAGCGAAAACGATGTACGAAGTTAGGACAACTTCGCCATAGGCGAAGTTGTAACAACTTCGCCTACAGACCCAAGCCCGTGAAGTTGTTTATATATATATGTGTGTCTTGGTTAGGTTTGTGTATCCAGAAAATTAGAGTGTGTTTTGTGTAGTTCAATTGTCTAGAGAGAAATCCAGAGGGAGAGTCGTTTGGGACGGCCCGAGGTAGAGCTCACCTCCGGTCGGCCGTCATTTGTTTTCGTGTTTGGTGTGTAACGAGTTATGATTATTATATGAAAGGATCTGCAGATGTGTTTATCCCATTCGTGTGTTTGTATGTGTGTAATCGTGTTCTTCGTCTTCTACACCAATAAACGAGTCTAGGAGGTTTCCGCACTCCTAGACATCGTGCGGATCTCGTATCGATCGGCGACGCCCCGCGCGGGAACCTACAGACCCACGGGTATGTCAACGCAGAACAAAACAAAAGATCCCAAGAAGATCCCGTCCAATTTTTCCTTAATGAGAGAGAATCCATCCCAGAAAACACCATATACAGCACGATACTCTTCATACTCATTATAAGGACTCTCCTAGATAAATAAAATTAAAAATTAAATAAATGTAAATTAATATTTATTTACAATGTTAATGGGGTAATTAATTTACCCAATCGTTGACCAATAGTTTTACCCAAGACTCGACCCGACATGATATTACAACCCGGACCACCTAGTTGCTGCCCTCTACAGGCCTACAATCAGAGACTTTTGACCAACAACGAGCCAACAAGCTCGAAGTTAAACGAACCGAAAAGCGAGCAACATGTCAAGCTTGGCTAAGGCTCGGATTGATTACAAAAATGAGCCATTTAACTAAGTTGTGCCGCAACCATTGAGGTTGATCATCAAAGGTGGTAGCATAAACTCAACACCAATACTTTCGATCATAAACACCAGCGATCAAAACTAGAGAAGAGAGTTTTAAACGAAATTTGAAATGACATAGGCCGTCGGATCTAAAGAGGTACCCGTCACCGGAGCTAGATCCAGAGCATACGTAAAATCGGCAGCATGATCGGAAAAAGGGGTGTGGACCGAAGTTGACCACGGTTGACCTGGGCTCGTCATGTCCTTGAATATACCATTTCACTCAGTTTTACGCCATGAACGCATTTCGAGGTTCTTTTTCTGATTTGACTAAAGTTGACTGTCCCGTTGGCCAACAGTTTAACCCGTTGACTTTCGTTGACCTAATTTGACCAAACCTAAAACACTAAAACCAACATCATTCTTGTTAAAAATCACTAGATTTAAATTTAATAGGAAACACTAAAAACTAAAAACCTCAACGAAAAAACCACAACCGCGCCGCCACATGACCCGATCTGTGCTTGCAACTTCCGATTCGTTACCACATAGCCTCCTTTGTCTTACACCGTCACCAGCCACCGCAAACCACCAAAACCTGTTGTCGCTGTCGGGACCCCCAATTTATATGAACCCAAGACCTAAAGCTCGGATCTCGAGCTTATCTTGTCGGGGAAACACCACCGTGGCCGCTTCCGGAGACATAGTTCACCACCGTCACCGCCACCGCCACCCCAAGATTTGTTAGGGTTGTGGAGTGTGGGTGCAAGAAATAGTGTGGGAAGTAAAAATATGAGGTTGGATAATAATAATAATAATAATAATAATAATAATAATAATAATAATAGATCTGACATTACTACAACAATTCAAAGCAGATTCAAAAAATGAAAAATGTAAATGTAGCCTAACGTAACTAACTAACTAACGGACGAAAGCAATGAGCACCAATTAATTGCTTCACATGAACTTTAGAAAGAAAGCTAATAATATTCAAAACATAACTAACTAACAAACTAACTAACTTTAAGAGTTTGCACCTAATAATATTCAAAGCATAACTTGCAGAAAACATATACAGAAAATGAATAAACAGTTTGAGATCTACAACTTGCAAATACTCTAGAATGTAGATCTAGCATAAATCACTTAATATAGAAAGCAGATCTGTAAGTTATAACTTGTTTATTATTATAAACCATATCACAAAGCATAACATGATTTCATATGCATCCGGGACTCTTAAATTAAAGACGGTAACAACTATATCTATTTATTAAAAATCCATTGGTCTCAACAAAACCAAAGACATAAACAAGTGGTTCCATCGAGGCAAACGCCAGAATAAACTCCTCTTCTAGTGTAACATTGTTTATGACATTCCTCAAAATGACATGGATCAAGGTTCCAAGTTTCTTTACACGCTTCAGCAAACAACCCCATGCTCCCTGAATTAGTTGGGCGTACAAAAGAAATTAATAATAATAATAATAATAATAATAATAATAATTTTTTTTAGGAAAATAAGAACTTCAAATGAAATTTATTAAGAAACATAGATATTACATCAACATAGCAGGTAGGCGGGCAACAAGCTGCGCCGCCACTCCTTTCTGAATTGCAAACCCTAACCTGCTAAAGACATACCCCTGCCCCTTTGGAGTCGACACATTGCTATGCACAACCCGTTGGACCCTGGTTAGGAAACGGATAGCTTCCGGTGCCAAGGAGCCAAAGGTATCAAAAGCCAGAGGGACAAAAACATGTTGGTTCTCTTCGCAGGCTTTAGCATGTTTCTCCACCTTCTTCGTTTCAGTTGCTTGCCCAGCTACAAACCCATTATCCCTCAAACCAGCTAAAGGAGATACCCCCTGTGAGGTCAACACAAGCGTGTTTTCCTCCGGCCCAACCAAAGACGAGCAAATTTGCTGGTCGTAGAGTGGATCTCCCTTCCGTGGGGTCTGTAAGGAAGTTTACGGGGGCTTCCTTTTTAGTTGATATCCCAGCTCGCCTTAAGATGTCCCAAAGAACGTCCCGGCCCAATCATGTCGGTATTTGAACCCAGACATCTCCTTGCAATGAACCGCATGCTCTCCAAATTTATCCAGGCAAGCCTTACGGCAGATCGGACATGTTTCGTCTTCTGGGTACATTGGGACCATCAAACGGTACTTAAGAATGGCCCTATACTCGACCGCAGACATGCTTTGGCCCAAGCCATCAATCGGGATAACGGTCAGAAAATCTTGGGCATGAGGACCTTGTAAGCATTCAATAACCGCCTCGGGGACAATCCAAAAACTTCTCCCAGGCTCTGAGCGATTTTGCCAAAAAGGGCATTCGCCAAAGTTTTTTGAGGCTTTGGTGGGGCGGTGTCCTTATTAGAGAAACCGCCAATGTCAAAGTCTGGGAGAGCGCCATTTAGGCGTTCCAGGGCCTGCACGTAGTCTGAGTCCAGGTCAACAACTCCGCTATTCCTTAAGATGTGATTCTGTAGCTTCCAAGACTGAGCCCTCGACGCTACAAAAGTGTAAACCCCAACATCATGAGCCGAAAGAAGGCCTAAACCCCCCAAGCGCATCGGTAAAGATGCAAGTCGCCACTGAAGATCATCAAAGAACGGGCCTCCACATACAACTATGTCTTCGATGGCTTCTCGAAGCCCCTTATCAAAACAGGATACCGCATCATCCATCATATGGGGGTGGCATGTTCGTAACACAAAAAGCAACTTAGCAACCCCCATGCAAGACCTAAGCAGGAGGAGTTCGATCTGGGGATCCCTAAGGCAAGGTAAGAGTTTCATAAGATCAACCGCACGAAATGCTCTCCGCCTCGCCAACTCCTTAATAAAGTAGGGATCTCGACTAACAGCCCCTCCAAGGAGCTTTACCCCTCTCTCTGTTCTACCAATCCCACTAGGGAAAAGCCCATCTTTAACTTTCACTCCATTACACACTGGCCAAAAAACCTCGGTTTTCTTAATATTAAGTTGAAGCCCCAATGATGGCCCTTCCGAGCTGATAATGTCTAGGGCTTTAGCGACTTTGTTGGCACCACCAATAATAGTCCCATCATCCAAGTACCAAGCATGAAATGGGAGATTACAGTCATTTTGTACCGGAGGACAAGAGGGTGTAATGCTAAGGCAAAGAAGAGGGGCCCAAGGGGGTCTCCCTGCTGAACCCCAGTAGTAGCCCCTATACAGTCATCACCAACGTACAACCTAGCCGGCTGGGCATAAAGAAACTGGACCCATAGATAGATAGACGGGCAATGATGATGAACCTCCCGGAGAAGGGTTGTGCGGTCGACCATATTGAAGGCGTTGGAGAAGTCCACGGTAAGCATAGCTAAAGAATCGTCCGCGTGAAAGGAGTTAAGAAACCGGTTCGCGCTGTGAAGCACCGCCTCTGCCCCATTAGGGGTCCCTACCCCAAACTGAAAGTCCCCTTAATACTGAGTCATTTCCTTCCCAACCATCTTCATAGCCACTTTAGAAACCAACCTACGCCAAATAGCCCCCACAACAATGGGCCGAATTCCATTATCCGGCTTTAATAAAGGGGTAAGGGGAGCCGAAGCAATAAACTCAGCGAGCACCTTGGGGCACAGACCCCTAGCCATAAGTTGACGACTTCAGTGATGGCTGAGAGCAGACCCGTGGAAGTCACTGATCCCTCACCACTAATAGCGTCCAACAAGTGTGGCGCCCGCATCCCGTCTCTCCCGCATGAAGTCCCTTTAGGAAATTATTGAATACATCTAAGCACACAGTCCCCATCCACAGAGAGAGTAGGCAGGGCGACAGAGCTAGAAGGCAAGGACGGAGGCAACACCACTGGGTGTTTATCAATGAGGGCTTTCATGGTTGAATCTCCGAGAGGGGCAACCCCACTTGAGCATAATACCTTGACTGCAGCTGTGAAATGACCATCCCTGACTTTCCTGAGACTTTGTTTAATATTGAGGCTGTTTTCAGAACCCTCCTCCCCTCCTACCTCTCTTTTAGAAAAAGTGCTTCCCCCCACGTTATCAAAGAGAGAAAGAACCAAGTCAGCAAAACCAGATCCATCTTTCCACACCGCAAGTGCTTGCTGAATGCTACTACATTGCAAAGACTTCCGATTCCCTGACCTGCGTTCCCGCCTAGTGGAAGGTTTCACCACCCTTAAAGTACAGCGCGGCGAAAATAGTAATTTGACCCAATTCTCAATAGAGCCTGGTGAATCCACTACCTTGCGTAAAGCGCATGCCAAAGTCTTAGCAAACGCCAAACGACAACTTGGGGGGATGCTCTTAACCGTTTGAATGGGAAGGGAGAAAACCCGTTCCAAAAGGGATACATCCCCAACCACTCCTACAGATGGACCTGGGTCCCTATCCACAGACACACGATTAGGTTTCTGGATCCCAACGATGAATTCTCCAGCATCTCCAGAATCCACAGAAAAAGAATAGACACCATCAGCATGCTTGCCCCCTGCTAAGGGCATGCAACGTCATGCACCTCCCACATAACCATGTATCCCCCACCCGAAGGGCTTCCCCAACATCTATAAAAAGGGCCAAATCCTTGGAGATAGCATCTTTTAAAAGGTTCTTCCGAGCATCTGTTTTGAAATGGGTACTTTGCATGTGCTCAAGTAGGCGGAAAAACCTCGAGGACCCAGGTCTACCATCCTTACACTCGTGGAAATGCTTAAAGGGGCATGGCCTTAAACCGTTAGTGGAGCTAGGACCAAGCCCTCCTGTATTTACGTTCCGAATTCTTTTTATGGTAGCCATGTACACACGAGAACAGAAAATAAACAAATCACAAAAGACAACGGACCCCTAAAGACACCGACTCGAGATGAGTTAGAGCAAGAATCAAAGACCAAACCCCTCACACTCGAAGGAGGGGAGCAACTACGGGTTGCTCACCCCCCATCTAGCACCCCACAACAACCGCTAAGGCATAAGAGGAGGAAGGTATAACTCCAAAATAAAGTAAATTGGGTAGAACTCCAACTCAAAATACCCCCTTAAGCACCCAAATGCAAGTAAACAACCTTTAACTTATCCGAACGTAAGTCGTAATTTCGTCGAACACCTGGCGTGCAACACGTATTAACCACCAAAAAAGATAATTTTTTGCAGCCAAGTTTATGATAACAATAATTCAATCAGCCACGAGAATTAACAGATCCGAAACTACTCAAATCAATCAATCAATAATCGGCCTTTGAATCTTCAATTTATGTGTGTAGAGAAGTACTGGAATTGAAAACTGAGTGCAATTGTTAATTAATAACACCTAAAATGAGGAAATAGGATCGGAATAATAAAGTAGTAGTAAATTATTGTTATTATTATGAATGATAATTGATTTAGAAGAGAATTGAAATCGGAAAACACGGAATGGCGAATTGATGCCGGAGTAAGAGTGTGTAAAATAAGAACTTTAAGTGTAACAATAAAATCCAATAACTATTCAGTCAAAGGTTTTAAGGGTACCTTAATCGCCTATGTAAGTCATCAAGTTGAGACCGCAACATCATGAAGTGGCGAGGATAGGAGCATCGAAAGAAAGAATAATCAGAAGAATATGGTGGGAGAGATTAATACGGAATATGGTGGGAGAAATTATTAATAATAATAATAATAAGTCATTAGAAGCGTGTTACCGTAAGTAAAGCATTAGCAATCTACAAAATTTAAGTAATGTGCGCGTCGCTTACCGGCAAATGCGTGTATAAGAAATAATGCAACATAAAGCTTGGTAGATGACATGATTATTAGTTGTTTGCTAGAAGATTATACAATGAAATTGCCCTTTTGGATGTTCCGAGATTATGAATAATAGATCTGAAATCACTACAACAACAATTCAAAGCAGATTCAAAAAATGATACATGCAAATGTAGCGTAACGTAACTAACTAACGGAAGCAATGAGCACCAATTAATTGGTTCACATGAACTTTAGAAAGAAAGCTATAAAAGAATTTGGACCGAATAATATTCAAAACATAACATTTACCGAATCATCTTACAGAGAATCAATAAACAGTACGAGATCTACAACTTGCATATACTCTAGAATGTAGATCTAGCGTAAATCTTACAATACTAATAAAAGAAAATGTTAAAGCTTAGGTGTCAAGCCTACATTTCTTTTAATTTTTAATCTCTCATCTCATTCATTCTAACTATTTATGGGTCATGGGTCAAAACCATTTTGTCAAGTGGGTTATAACATAGTGTGGATTTTATTCATTATTGAATTAAGTTTCATTTTCATACCTGAGGTTTGATCAATTACGCAACTTTAGTACTTTTTTAAAAAAAATTTTTTTGACGTTTCCATTAAAACCATGCTATTTTTGTACTTTTTGTTAACCATCCGTTTGTTTTTTTTCCATTAAATCTATATTAAATTAGTTTATAATTATTTTGAGAATCACAATTGAAATAAAGGATCTAATTTATATTTATTATTTGATATATCCCGTGTAATACACGGGTTTAAAAGCTAGTTACTTAATATAGAAAGCAGATCTTTTAACTTCAATAAACAGTATGACTAGAAAGAGGACCGTATGGCTGCTTTATGGAGTTACCGGCGCTAGAGACTCGCATTAGAATTAAAGTTGTTCTTTTAACTTCAAATTAGTTTTAACTTTGTTTCATATTAAAACTATAATAATTTGTTTAATGTTTCCCTGCTACGGTTTTGTTTCTTCCAGTTTGAACTATATCTTAAATATATATAAACGAAACTTTTAAAAGCTCCATGATTGTTTCTTACATTCTCTCCATTGTTTTATTTGTAAATGAAGGCTTCTTATGCATTTGACCTGAATTCACGTGTATGGGTCTTACCAAACCCAGATTGCTCTTAAACGGGTTTTATCATCTCATTAAATAAAAAATTAATCTCATCAGTTATTTTATATAAAATAGGGATATATATATGATTATTTCAACAGATATTCTCTATAACTAAGAAACAATTTTATACTAAAAAAATAAGCGAGTCATGTATATCACAAAATCTATATAGTTTTAAACTGTGCTATAACATCTTATTTATTTGTGAAACATTTTCAGCATCAAATCCTACGTATATTATTAACTTATTTACAATAAATAAAATTAAAATAAAAAAAATATCATAGCATTGATTTAGTCTCAATTTATCTCAAAAGACAAATACCTCTCTAAACTAGACCAATCAAAATAAAACGTAGTCACCATTGCACTGTTCGATGTATCCACCTCACGTGTGAAAAGTTTGTGTTTTTATTTGACTATTAACACAATTTGGTGATGACAATATTGTGCTTTATGTTTTTATGGTACAACTTTATGTATAATTAATAAGTTATTGACCCATATAACACAGAAAAATATATAATTATTTCAAATGTCAGACTTCTATATTAAAAACGATAACAGGTATATCTTTTTATTAAAATTCATGGATCTCAACACCAAAAAGTACAATAACAAGTATCGTGGAAGCAAATGCCAGTTTTCGCCTTTCTTCTTTCAAGACATAGATTGTGACATTCCTCTTGAATGCATGGATGAAGGAACCACATTTCACTACACGCTTCACTAAACATCAGCATGCTCTCTGGATTAGGTATGTTAGTATGTATACATTGACCAATAAAAAAAATAGTGAGTCATTTAAGGTCATAAGTAAAACATTAACCCTCTAAAAGAAAGTAATTTGTTGCTTACCGACAAATATGAGCGTAACAAAAACTGCAACATAAAGCTTTATAGATGACATGTTTACGAGGTTCTGAAATTTGAAAAGTAGAAGATTATACAACGAAATTGCTCTTTTGATGGATTATGAATTTATACTTGAAGCATGTTGATAAGAAAGTAACACAAATATATTTTGATATTATGATATTAATTATATTAAATAACCATAAATGATATGACATTAATATATTAAATAACCATAAATGAGTGATATCACTTAAAAAAAAACAGTTTTCTTATAGACATATAGTTGACCATAACAGTTATGATATAACTAGACTCGTAGGTGTGTATCATGTATAAAATTAGTCATTTGACCACCATATCTTATCAAAATAAGCATTGACGACCATTATCATCAAACTATATTTGCCTTGCCAAGCCAACGAGATTTCCACAAAAAATCTAGCCTCTTTCAAATACACACAACTTTTATATAAAAAAAAACATTTAATGAATACCTTGTAATTATTAATAACTAGGTTAGTTATCTAGGTACTATACGGATAAAATATTTCTAATTATATAAATCACAATAATTAGAAATATTCGATCCGTATAGTAGCTAAATAACTAACCTAGTTATTAATAATTAAAAGGTATACATTTTCAAACTGGTCTATCACGCTAGATTTGGAATGCAACCATGTTGTCGCGCCGGATTTTGTGACAAGTGACGTATTTTTGTTGAACAATCAAACACGTGCAGGCGTGTTTTGACATTTGCATAATTCTATTGTTTGCCCCATATAACTCAACGAGATTTCCACCAACAGTCTAGCCTCCTTTAAATAAACACGATTTTGATAAAAACATTATGAATACCTTGTAATTATTAGCATCCACTATCCAGGTTAGTTTGTTATCATACTCAGTAAATCTCACTAATAGCAAAGATATGGTAGAGTCTGAAGGATAAGATGTAGACAACCTCACCTTGACTTCATAGGAATAGAGAGACCGCTTCCAGTAAGACCCCGACTTGATTGTGGTTTCGCATCAGTCCTTGAACATAAGGCACAAAACACTCAACCATCTGGACCCCAACCGATTGGCGCATGTACCATTGTATTTCGGTTGTCAATGCCACTACATGATGTTTGATTAACCTTCCGATGCTTTTAACATTATTTTCACGAAATTAGTTAAATAACGTCAAAATTAGTACAATTTCACTTTTGCCCTCCCAAGGGGCCCACAAATATATACATTATATGCGCGTACCGCAAGCAGACCGTAGTATCTAGATTATTTACACGTGTTAATTAATACTCCACGGATTGAATATTTTAAATTATATAAGTCACAACTTTATAAAAAAATAATGATAAATAAAATTGAGTACTACATTATAAATAGTCACAAACTTATAAACAAATTATCTATTGTGTATCCAAAATAAATTAAACAATTTAAAAAAGCACCTACCGTGTTTAGTTGAGAAAAGAAATTGTGTACACATTAAAGGGATGTTTGGGATTCTTTATTTTGTCTCCTTATAACTTTTCATTAAATTAATAAGTTACAAAAGTTTAACTTATGAAACTTTTCCTCTCATAATATAAGCAATTCCAAACATCTTATTACTTTTCAAAAGGTTTATAAATTATAAGTTGGTAAAAATAAGCAATCCCAAACACCCCCTAAAAATGAAAAGTCCTAGTAACTTGGAAAATATAATACAGTGTGAATTGTGGATCACTGGCGTAGTTTTCAAATGGGTAAAGTGATAACTAATTAACTATGAGCATATAGATAGATTTACCTCATCATCTCATCATAATTGGAGTCAGTGACGGTCCAACCATTTAGGTGCTTAAAGCGAAGTAAAAATTAGGGGTCTTTTGCATTATCTTTATTTGATTAATAAAATTTGATCCATTAGCTATATACCACAATCAAACATTTTTTTTTCATGCCTAACTACGAAATAAAAGTAATTTGCTGATAAAAATTTCAGCATAAGTTTTGTTCAATAACTTGGATACAAAAGTTAGCACACAGTAATGTAGGAAAAATGAAAATGAAGAAAGAAACGCATGACTGCATGAATATGCAAAACTTAGGCAAAGGAAAAAAAATGCATGAGTCGGACATGGGAGAAAAAAAAGATACCTACCTCAAGAAATAAATTAATTGATAAGACATTCGTAGAATAGCATTGAAAGTAAGAATTAGAAATTAATGAAACTGGATACGTATTTGAGCCGAAATTTAAATTAGATATTCCTACATTGGCTTTACATGTAAAAATACAAAATAGATGTAGCTCCTGGGTTTCGAACTTAGCCATTCACAACCACAGCTCACTACCCTACCACTCAAAACAACAAAGTCATATACTTGAAATACTAAACTTAAAATAATGTACATTAAAATTATAATTGTGTTTTCTTATTTTTTCTATATGAGGCCTCAAAATTTCGGGGGCCTACAGCCCTAACTTTACCCATCAACCTTATAGGGCCGGCCCTGATTGGAGGTATCTTAAATGTCAAACATAATAAAAATGTGATAGTGGGTGCTAATGACAAATAGAAGTAGATATATTTGTGACTAATTGATTGGCAAGCCTTATTAGCATAATTTCTAAGACACATTAAATGGAGGAACGTGCAAGATTTTTAACTTGCAAAATGTGGCGCACCATGTTAAACTCAACTCTAGGAGAGAATTGAGGTGGTTTCGAACCTCGAAGTGAAGAGCATGTAACACAATGCATACCTGATAACGAGTAGCTATAATAATGTAAAAGGAGTTCCACAATAATAGAGCCATATCTTAGTTCTTGCTTCAAAAGAAGAAACAAATACACCAAATATCAATTATGCATAATTGTTCAAATGCAAGATAGTATTAGTACAGATAGAATACAAAACAATGAACCTAAATCTTAAAACAATGTCTTCTTAAAAGAAACCTTTATATTCTTGGTACAAAAAGCTATATGCTACAGTAATAATGATTCATCCTACTGGACGTTGGATTTATTTATAAACACAGTTATGTTACAATTGAGTGAACGTACAATTTAATGCTTGAAAATTTAAAAGTTTAATATGGTTTTACGACATGATTCAATATTCCTAAACTAATTCAACATTATGTTAGAAATAAGTTTAATATTAGCCTTTTCTTTTTCAAAACATGGAATTTACCAATTGTCCTATTTGTGAATTGTGAGAGTATATATATTATAAAGGTAGATTTGTGTTCACCCAAAGTTTTTGTTTAGGGTCTAAAGTGACATTTAACACAATTTTTTTTTCTTTTGAAAGTGACAGAGAATTTTAAACCAGGTCTTCTGGAAAACTCCCAATAAAATATCTTTGGGAGTGTATAAAACAATTTTGAAATGAATTAAGTACACATCATGTAGGTCCCATTAGCCACCCCAAATTCATATAATATGTCATCCACACCATCCATCATCAATGTATCATATTTTACAAATGTAAGTTCCCCACCTTCAATAATTCAAGGAATCCATCAAATTAATGTACATCCTTTATATTTAGATTCTTCTTGAAACCAAGAAAAAAAATAATAAACCTTTGATGAAAAAAGATGGATTTTGAAGATGAAGAGTGGGTGAATATTCCTCGTGATCTTGGACTTATAGAAGTCCAGGATTACGAGGATGAAGATCTTCTCAGAAAAATATGTCAAGAGTCCTGAAAAAGGTTACAAACCGAATTGTTTCTATACATCAAAAATGTATCAAGATTATGTTGAAGACAAACCAATATTTGAAAAACGATCGGATCATGAAGAAGTCAAGGAAATCATCAAACATCCAATTTTTATTGAGGGGTCTAAGGAAAATTCGGAAAATTCATTTGAGTCTGAGGTAGGCTCAAATGATCAAGATCCGATCTTTCATGTTTTCTTTAAGAAAGAAAACCAATTTGTCGAAATGAAAATGGGTTCTCAAGAATCTGATTTGTCTCGTATTGAGACGGTTCCGTTGGAACAAAATGAAAAACATGGTGACAATTGTTCATCATCATCATCAAAGATGATCAAGAAAGAAGTGGTTGCTTGGAGCAAAAGTGATCATAAGTTGAATCTTTGGAAGTGGGGTTTAAGTGGGATTGGTGTTTTTTGATCTATTGGTATGACTGTTGTTACCATTTGTGACATAATATGTGGAAGTGGCAGAAGGCACAAACAACAAAACCAAAAGCTTAGGATTCAGATCTACCCTGACAACAAGGTTTGGTCACTTTTTTATTTTTTACATTTTTACACACTATTACATGCTTTGAATTTTTTTATTTAACTAGTCAATGGGTGTATTTATATAGAAGTTTTTGAAGTATTATAAGTATTGTAACTTTACTGTTAAAAAAAAGAGAATGTCGTCGTCAATATTGAGCCTTAAGCCCGCCGCAATCACTATCAACCCAACTAGTTGTATAACTAATTTAGCGACTTACAACTCGCTAGCTTTAACTTGTTAAAAGTCGCTCTTAGTTCAACTTAATCTGGTTTGACTGGTAAAAATATTTAAGCTGCCGCTAGCTCGCTCTTGTACTTATTGTACTATGCTTTTCAAATTTTGCATAACGTAGGGTTTTTGTTAACTTGTTATACGTGACTCGTGTATAGAACATTAAAATCATTAAAACTCAAAATAAATGATATAACTCACGGATCCACAGCTGGCTCAAGTTGAATATGAGACACCACTCACGACTCACGAGCCATGCCAACTTGACTTGTATTATTACAAGCTTGAGTTCTTTAGTTAAACTAATAGTTACTAGTCACGTGACGAGTTTTTTCGATCATATAATTAGTATTGACATTAAATCTGGATGTATGATCAGAGGATAAAGCAAGTGGTGCAAAATGCAAATGAAGCAATGTCAACAATGAGAGGAGTTCCTCTGGTCAGGGCTCAAATCACATATGGTGGACACTATGAAAGTATGTAGACCAATTTGCCATCTAAATTATGTAGATATTGTAATTAAACTTTATGTATATATAATTTGTATGTATATATATATGTATTTGTGTATATATGTAAGAAATAATGTTTGTAAATATTATTTGGAATAGTAAGTTAGAACACTATGGAAAATAGTTGAGATGTTGTAGTGACCGTGCTCGACACCATGGCCTATGCTTTCTAGTTAACCTTGCCGCATGTCGGGTTGTCGTTGGCGACCCCACCCTTGATAATTTCTTCTTCCTTTACGTTTTGAGTAAATTATATAACTAGTCTACGCACTTTGTCAAAGGGTATTTTAGTCATTTTACACAAACTAAACAGAAATGCTAACAAGTGTTAATGTTAGACCTGAAACGTATTACACAATGAAAACCACGCTAAAAACGAGAATGCGAGATTGAGTTTGGCTAAATGTGTGATCACGGCAACTAAAAATGAGAATGCTAGATTGAGTTTGGTTGAAAGACATTGAACAACATACTATAGGTATCCTCATTAGCTTGAAGAACATGGGGAAGGCTCCTATGGTGGTTGTGATATGTTTGTTCTTCTTCCAGTGGATATGGTTCCCATTTCTCTACAAGAGGACCCAACACGTTAACCACATAACCCATGTTAGGTCTCTGAGACGGGTCACATGCCGTACAGTGGTATGCGAGCTCAGCCACCTTGAGGATGCTTTTAAGGGTTACTTCATCGTTAATATCAAGAACTTAATCTATACAACTTGTCATGTTTTCCTTAGAGAGAGGGAGCCTTCTAAACCATGTAGCTAGATGACATATCTCCTCTGAGATAGTTTCATGTACTGCTTTTCGACCCGTGACTAAGTCCATTAAACTACCCCAAATGCATAAACTATTAAGGAATGTAACAATCAAGATGGAGGAAATCAAGCTATAATAAATAATTAGAAATATTGTCTCCATATGTTTAGCCTTACAAATATCTTCTAATTATTTGTATCCCAATAGTTTAGCTCTTGCATTATATGGTATCATAAGCCTGCGTTTTTTTTTCCTCCCAAACCTCCATCATTCATTCAATTACTATTGCCAATCTCATGACATACCTCATCTCTTCACAATCTCTCACAGCAAACACCCTTACACATCAGCCTGCTGCCGTCTTTGTAGCCCACAACCACCATAGCAACAATAATAGGGCTGATCTCCAATCACAGCCACCTCTTTTACCAACTTCACAAAACACAACCACTCATAGGAGAAACCAATTATTCCTCGGTCGCTACCAATGGTGTCACACCAAAGGACATACCATTGCAACATGTAACTCATTCAACACAATGTTTACTAGCGCAGTTATACCGCCATTTACTTGTAACGTGCAGGTCTCGGACAAATCACCACAAATAAATTGGTGATTTGTCCCTTCATGTGACAAATGACATAAAAGCATTGTCCCTTCATGTCCCTTACGATGGAACCGATGAGCTCATAATCGGTGACGGTTCGTCTCTTACTATCACTCATATTGGTTCAATGGTAATCCACACACAAACCACTCCATTAATCTTAAAACACGTTCTTTGCGTTCCCTCAATTTCTCAAAGTATTATTTCTATATCTAGATTGTGTCAAGAAAATAATTTTAGAATCAAGTTCTATGATTCTGTTTTTGTCATAAAGGACCAACTTTCTAAAACCCCTCTTTTTAAAGGGACGACACGAAACGGGGTGTACGAAATATGCTCGTCACGCCCCTCGAATACTCCGACAATCTTCTCACTACAAAAGGCAAAGTCTAATAATTGGCACCATCGTTTGGGCCATCCAAATAATAAGACTTTGGAATTTTTATCTCCATTTATTTCTTGCATTCAAAATTTCCAAAATAATTGTAACTCTTGCCAAATACACAAAAGTCACAAATTACCCTTTTATCAATCAAGTTTAACTTCCAAAGCACCCCTAGATCTAATATTTTCCGATGTATGGTCATCGCCAATTACATCTTTCGATGGATTCAAATATTATATTATATTTGTCGACCATTACACTAAATACATATGGTTTTATCCAATTAAAAACAAATCCGATTCTTTATCCACATTCATTCGATTTCAAAATCTTGTCGAACACTACTTTAAAACTACTATTAAACAATTCTTTTCGGATAATGGAGGAGAATATGTCAAACTCACAACTCATCTTCAATCCCGGGGAGTGTCACACCTCACCTCTCCACCACATACACCCGAACACAACGGTTTTGCCGAGTGTAGACATCGTCACATAGTTGAAACCGGTCTTTCTCTACTGTCACACGCTAAACTACCAACCCATTTTTGGCCATTTGCCTTTACTACCGCGGCCTATCTAATTAACCGTCTTCCCACTCCCACCCTCCAAAACACATCCCCACATTTTCGACTTTTTAACAAACAACCAAACTACGATAATCTGAGAAGTTTTGGTTGTCTTTGTTATCCTTGGCTTCGATCTTATGTCTCGCATAAATTAGAACCCAAATCTAAACCTTGTATTTTTGTTGGTTAATCATCTTCCCAAAGTGCCTATTATGCACTTGATCCAACCACAAACAAAATATATACATCAAGACATGTTAAATTTGTTGAAGATCAATTCCCATATGAGACAATATCAAATACCACCAACCCTTCATACCCAGACCCTAATATTTGATTTTCCATAAATTTATCCACTGTACCAAAAACTATTACCTCAAATATTTCGTCTAATACCTCAAATCCAAACCCCCCATCGTCTTTCAATCCCACAGATCATAACACCATAGATATTGAGCCTATTACTACAACCCATCAGCCCCATAACTCACTGGAACCCAACAATCAAGATGCAACCCCAACCTATATCACTACGGCCCACTCCCCACCCCAACAAATCACTTTAAACCCTCAGTTCAATTCACATTTACCAGGCAATCAAACTCACAACCAATCGTCCACTGTCGCCACCAACCCATCTTCACAAAACAACACCCAAATACCCGCCCACACTCATAACTTGGACCAGCCACAAATAATCAACGATCAAATTCCTACCACTAATGTACAACCTCCCACCGCCCCCCTCAACATTTCCACAACTGAACCTCTTGCCCAACCAAACCCCGCTATCGAACCACCCAAAACTACTCTCCGCACCCGCAAACCGAACCCACGCTACCATAACCCTGACTTCCAACTGTATACTGCCACAAACGGTCCCGTAACCGAACCGTCAAATATCACCCAAGCACTCAAACACCTCTCATGGCGTAATGCCATGACTCAAGAATTTGATGCCCTACAAAACAATAACACATGGACTCTTGTTCCTCCTTCCAAAGCCGTTAATTTAATCGGAAATAAATGGGTCTTCCGCACCAAGTATAATCCGGATGGCTCCATTGAACGCCTTAAAGCACGTCTAGTTGCAAAGGGTTTTCATCAAAGGCCGGGAATTGATTTTGCCGAGACGTTTAGTCCCGTTGTCAAACCCGCCACTCTTCGTCTCATCCTCTCTCTAGCCGTATCACAAAAATGGAATCTTCGACAACCAGATATTAATAATGCCTTTCTTCAAGGCACATTAACCGAAGATGTGTACATGGCACAACCTCCTGGTTTCATCCATCCCTCTTTCCCTTCTCATGTATGCAAACTTAATAAAGCCATCTACGGCCTACGCCAAGCCTCACGCGCATGGTACGAAGAATTGAAAAACTACCTTCACTCTAAACATTTCCAGCCCACCATCTCCGATCCTTCCTTATTTATCCAAACAAACAATCCTTCTCCTATATTTATTCTCGTCTACGTTGATGATATTATCATCACCGGTCCATCTCCTCAAACCGTAAATGACTTCATATCCACACTCGCCATGAAATTCTCCCTTAAAGATCTTGGCAATCTTTCTTATTTTCTTGGTGTTGAAGTTCTACCTCACCCTCAAGGAATTCTCTTATCTCTAAATACATGCATGATCTTCTCAAGCGTGCCAATATGAGTGATTGTAAACCGACAACTACACCAATTATGTGCTCCGAACCACTCACCTTGCATGACGGAACACCACTTCAAAACCATCCGAATACCGTGCTTTAGTCGGTTCGTTACAATACTTAACACTTACAAGGCCGGATGTTGCTTTTACCGTGAACAAGCTTTCACAATTTATGCATGCACCAACCACAACACATTGGCATGCCCTCAAACGGTTGCTCCGGTACCTTCATGGTTCAATTCACAAAGGTCTTCTAATAAAAAATGCATCCCCGTTACATCTTCATGGTTTCGCCGATGCCGATTGGGCGGGCGACAAAGATAATTATCGAAGCACCACCGGATATATCGTATACCTTGGATCAAACCCCATTGCTTGGAGTTTAAAGAGGCAAAGTACTTTAGCTCGTTCCTCAACAGAAGCTGAATTTCGTGCCATAGCTTCGGTCACCACAGAAGTCATTTGGGCTAAATCTCTTCTGAAAGAACTTGGCTACACATCGGTTTCAACACCAACTATATTTTGTGACAATATGAGTGCAACACAATATTCTGCCAACCCGGTGTTTCACTCACGTATGAAACATCTTGCTCTCGATTTCCACTTTGTACGCGAACAAGTCCAAGATCGTTCTATACGAGTCACACACATTACCGGGGACGACCAATTAGCCGATGCCCTAACCAAACCGCTACCACGATCAAGATTCAATTATCTTATATCCAAGATTGGACTAACAACAAGACCGTCCATCTTGCGGGAGCATATTAAGGAATGTAACAATCAAGATGGAGGAAATCAAGCTAAAATAAATAATTAGAAATATTGCCTCCATATGTTTAGCCTTACAAATATCTTCTAATTATTTGTATCCCAATAGTTTAGCTCTTGCATTATTTAGATCAATCTTGACATTGTATTTATACATGTATATTGTGAATAATACAAGTGTGTTTCACAATAATAATCAATCTTCTATATAAACATCCACCTTTGTTGTCACCCTCCCGGTGCCTATTTTCTCAAAAAAAAGAAGTTTGAATTTTAGGTTCTTGTAATACTTTCATATAAACTAGAGACCATTCATGTATTTTACTTTTATTATAATTATCACGAAAAAAATACTAAAAGAATTGGAGGTGGTGTAGTTCTCACCGGCATACTCTGGTGGTAGATAACCAAATGTCCCCGCCAATCTGGTATCAACAGAGTACTTCCCATCAAGCAAAATCTTAACCAAACCGAAATCTGCTACCTTGGCTCTCATGTCATCATCAAGAAGAATGTTAGCTGACTTTAAGTCTCGATGAATGAAGCGTTGTTGTGCCAAACTATGCAAATATTCCACCCCTCTTCCTACATCTAGAGCAATCGAAACCCTTTGTTTCCAACTAAGAGGGGGGATTTGAACTTCTCTCCGGTCAAACAAATGTTGACTTAAAGTTCCTTGGGCATGAATTCATATACCAAAAGCCTTTCGTTGCCGTTAATGCAATTACCAAGAAGTGACACAAGATGTTTATGTCTAACTTTCGTTAAAACTTCAATTTCCGCTTGGAACTCTTTCATTCCCTTTGTTCCCGTCGCATCAGATTTCATCCTCTTGACTGCAATCATAATTCCATCATGTAACATGCCTTTATAAACAACTCCAAATCCGCCCCTCCCCAACACATTGTTGTCACTAAAATGATTAGTGACTTGTTCAAGCACTTGAATGGAAATAATTAAATTACCATTTCCAGATATAGGCATCTCGTCATGATCCACACTTTGTAACTTGGTAGGCGCTCCATAACACTTATAGTAACACACATACGATAAAATCCCAACAAAAACAAGAGCACCAACCACAATACCAATAACCATATTTGTTGAAACAGGCGACCCCTTTGAATGCGGAGGTGGGCTTCCACCTGAAACGGTAGAGATGTTTTGACCTAATAAAATGTTGTTTTCATGTGAAAACCTCACATTTTGGGGGAATTCAGGTATAGGCCCCGAAAGATTATTGTTTGACACATCAAGAAGTTGAAGATTCGACAAAGATGCCAAGATTTTGGGAATGGAACCCGTAAGATCATTGTCATTTAGTGCTAGACTCCTCAACCAAGTCAAGTTCCCGAAGGAGGGTGAAATAGTACCCGAAAACTTTTGTTTTCCAAAGTTTACTCCGGTCACATTCTCCCCGTAAGAATCACATGTAATAAAGAACCAATTGGCACAAGCATCATTACCACGCCAAGATACCGCCAATGACATTGGATACCCTAGAGCTCCGGCAACCTCAAGGAGGACCGTCACTTGTGGATTACACTCTCCAGGCATAGGTAAACAGAAACTATTACCACTGAATTCTAATTCTACACCGCTTTGAAATACAGGCAATGGACCTTGCAACTTATTGTTATGTAAGGTAATATTGGCTAAATTAGGGAGAGACATTAAAGAATTAGGAACTAAACTTGTTAATTGATTATCCCTAAGTTGCAAATCAAACACATTGATGCATTTTGATGGATCCGGTATGGGACCGGTGAATGCATTAGCATGTAGCCAAACTTGATTAAGATTAGTCATGGAAGAGAGTACGTCAAGCGTGCCAGAAAGGCCTTGTTTTTGATTGTTTAGCCAAAGATTTTGAATTTCCAATCCACCAAAGCTTGCAGGCAGGGTTCCGGTGAGATCATTGTAAGACAGATGGAGGTTCCGCAAATTATGTAAATTATAAAAAGTATCCGGAATGGACCTAACAATGTTAGCATTGCTAGCTTCAAATGTTTGTAAATTGGTGAATTGAGTGACGTCGTTAGGGAGACTCCACGACGACATAATTGGATTATCGGAAATGCTAAAACTAACTAGATTGGTGGGACCGAAAAGAAACCCTAAAGGAAGTGAACTAAAGTTATTGTTGTCTTGGAACACTTGTTCAAGGAAATTGAGGTTAGCTAATGTAGGTATCTCACCGGAGAGTGAGTTGCGTCTAAGATCCAAGATTTTGAGCTTTGAGAGTTTGTTGAGATCGTTTGGGAGAGTTCCCACGAGTGATTTAGAAGGTAGTTTGATGATGTCTACACGATTTGATATGTCACATGAGATTTCTTCCCAATCACAAAAGTTGTTGGTTTTCCAGGTGGATGGAGTAGGAGAAATGGAGGTGAAAAGCTTTAGCATGACGGAGGCGTCATCAGCAGTGGAGAAGGAGAGGAGCAGGATGAAGGATGCGAGGCGGAGGCGGTGGCAGCGGTGGTGATCACAAGCCATTGTTTTCTAGTTTGTGTAGACAACAAAGAAGTATAAGACGAAGACTATTATAAGATAGTAATTTGATAGACTGAGAAAATTGTATTAGTTTAAACTTTAAAATATAAATAAAGCATACTACCAGCTATAAGCAATTAAGCATTGACGGTGCATTTTATAATGTACTTATTTGGTATTAAATATTTAGGAATTTTAAGGATAATGAATTTTTGGTATTATTATATAATACTAATCACATAACAAGTATTTTCGATCATATAAAGCATCCACAGCAATAAACCCATACAAACCGACATATCATTGTCACATCAAATTCCAAACTTTTCTTACAAACTTTCACTCTCTTCCACAACAATAAACCTTCACAAACCTATTAAAAAATAGTAATTATGTATATATATATATATATATGTATATGTTTATGTACATATAGTATTTGTGTGTATAAAATATGTGGACCCACAATGCATGTTTGTAGCAAGTTTGAAGAGACAAACTCAAATTCCAAACTTTTCTTACAAACTTTCACTCTCTTCCACAACAATAAACCTTCACAAACCTATTAAAAAATAGTAATTATGTATATATATATATATATATATGTATATGTATATGTACATATAGTATTTGTGTGTATAAAATATGTGGACCCACAATGCATGTTTTGTAGCAAGTTTGAAGAGACAAACTTGCCACAAACTTCAAAGTTCCACAATGGTTGATTTAAACTCTCTCTAAGTTTGTTGGGTGCCACATAAATTCAAACTTTGGGATATGTAGTCCAATGTGGGTGCTCTAAGTATTGACGTAAAATCTGGATGTGTGATCAGAGGATAAAACGAGTCGTGCAAAATGCAAATGAAGCAATGTCAACAATGAGAGGAGTTCCTCTGGTCATTGTAAGTAAACTTTATGTATATATTTGTGTATGTATAATTTGTATACATATGTATTTGTGTATATTTTTAAGAAATAATGTTTGTAAATAGTATTTGGAATGTTAAGTTAGAAATCTATGGAAAATAGTTGAGACCGAAAAACCTCTTGTCAATTCAAACTTCTGAACGAGTATATATGAGTATTGAAGTAAAAGTTTGTTTTATTAAAAGTATCCCCGTGAAAGGCATTAACTTGATTTTGCAAACAAGGGAAGTTAATCTAAGATTTGTTGGGCCTTTCAAAACTATTGCTCGAGACAAGTAACGTACTGATTACAATTGGCAGAAGAACTAAGTGGAAAACATAATACATTCCATGTGTCACATCTGTGTAAGTGTTTAATTGACAAACTACATCCCCGACAACTTCGAAATAAAGATATCAACTGAGTTAAAGTTTAATAGAAATATAGAAAGGGCTCTAACGTGATATGGGGATCGGAAGATGAAATGAGGAAGTATTATCTGTATATAGTTTTATTTTCTATCTAAACTAGTTTTGAGGATGAAACCCTAATTAGTGTGTGTGTGTGGGTGTGTGTGTGGGGGGGGGGGGGGGGGAG
This sequence comes from Bidens hawaiensis, assembly GCF_021521415.1. NCBI lineage: Eukaryota > Viridiplantae > Streptophyta > Magnoliopsida > Asterales > Asteraceae > Bidens > Bidens hawaiensis. Next base: position 118,584 of record NW_027494071.1, read on the forward strand.
GGGTATTTGTAACATCCAATTTAGGTTTTATATATAAAGAACTTGTTTATATTAATCCAAAGTAGTTAAAAACGGGGTGTTGCTAAACGCCTAAACGTATCCCCCTCCGCTTTATATTTACTAAACATACTCCATCCCTCAAGTTGTGCATTAATACGATTTAAACCTTTTTATGTTCTCTTTACCATTTTGTTATCTTTTATTATCATTGTTATTTTAAAAAGTTTTTTTATTCTTTAAAGAGTTTTTCTTTTGAGTGTTTTAGTACAGTTTTTTAAAAAGTGTTTTAATACTTTAGTGTATGTTTTTATTAAATAATTTTTAGAGATAACTTACATTTTTTAAAAAAAAAATCGCATTGTTTTAAATCAATAAAAGAGATTAAACAACATCGACTTGATCAACAAGTTGGTTCTTTTATGATGTGACAATAATCTTATACTCCTGAACCTAACAAAATATATTCAAATGATTTTTTTTTGTCGAACATGAGACATATAATAAGATAAAAATATACAAATCGTTTTATTGCTTTTATAAAGAGATTATATCATTATTTCTTTAAATATATTATAAATATTATTGTTATGATAAAGAATAATAAACACTAAAGGAGAGAAAATAAAAAAAATCTTTACAAAAAATAATGAATATTACTATTATGATAAGCTTTACAAAATATGTTAGATGATAGTAATATGTTAAATAAATTTGTTAAAAAAAATGAAAGTATAGGGGGGGGGGGGTATGACAAATATATGAGGAGGGTTAGTTTAGCCTAACTCTTAAAAATGATGTCATTTAATTGTTTTGATGAGATCACAACGTACCTTTACAGTAATTCAGATTATTTTCATTTTCAAAATCCACAAAATATTAATGTTGATTATTCATTGATTCTGATTGTTTACTGACACTTCGGATAATTCTGATTTGGATTTTACGTTTAGAAATACATGCTTAATTGATTATTTCGTGGACCATATGCTTTTCAAAATCCTTATTGACGTTTTGAACTTTGAAGTATACTCACTTGTTATTCAAAAGTTTATTTAAATTATAGGTTTATTTTATATATACATTCATCAATATTTACTTTCCAATAATTGAAAAGTTATGAGTTTTATGTGATAATTGAAAAGTTAATTTTCTTTTATACATTCATAAATATATATTCTTATTTTTGAAGAGAGAAACTCATGGGTAGATAGATAGATACAAGATAATATCAAAATTACATGTTCATGTGTTATATTTGTGTACTTCATTTTTATCATCTTAATTGTTGGTGATCAAAATGCCATCAAGGTTTCTTTTCTACACTCTTCTACTTTTACAAACTTTTAAACAAGGTGTTTCATAAAATTCCAAATTTGTCATCGCGATGTGGTTACGACACTTAAGTTTTCACACAAGTTTTTTCAACACCGAGCCAAAACCTGTGTATGGCCATACACTTTAAATTCACGAATGAATATAGTGTTAGGAACAATGACAATTTTAAGGTCAAGTGCATGACTATTAAAAATGGATCCATATGATTTATGAATTGAAGAGAAAATAAGAGCAAAGTTACAAATTCATTGTTTCCTCAAACATTCATATCCTCTTTGCAAAGAATATTTGTTCGTTATATGGTTATTAGAATTTCATGATTTCATATGCATTCGGGACTCTTAAATTAAAGACGGTAACAACTATATCTATTTATTAAAAATCCATTGGTCTCAACAAAACCAAAGACATAAACAAGTGGTTCCATCGAGGCAAACGCTAGAATAAACTCCTCTTCTAGTGTAACATTGTTTATGACATTCCTCAAAATGACATGGATCAAGGTTCCAAGTTTCTTTACACGCTTCAGCAAACAACCCCATGCTCCCTGAATCAGTTGGGCGTACAAAAAAAATTAATAATAATAATAAGTCATTAGAAGTGTGTTACCATAAGTAAAGCATTAGCAATCTACAAAATTTAAGTAATGTGCGCGTCGCTTGCTTACCGGCAAATGCAAGTATAAGAAATAGTGCAACATAAAGCTTGGTAGATGACATGATTATTAGTTGTTTGCTAGAAGATTATACAATGAAATTGCCCTTTTGGATGCTCCGAGATTATGAATAATAGATCTGAAATCACTACAATAATAATTCAAAGCAGATTCAAAAAATGATACATGTAAATGTAGCCTAACTAACTAACTAACAGAAGCAATGAGCACCAATCAACTAACTAACTAACTAATTAACAGAAGCATAAATCACTTAATAGAGAAAGCAGATCTGTAAGTTATAACTTGTTTATTAATTATTATAAACCAAATCACAAAGCATAACATATATAGATCTAGCCTTTATACCGAATCATATTACTGAAAATCAATCTAAATAGTTTAAGATCTATAACTTGTGTATACACTATACACTAGAATGAAAGTAGATCTAGTATTAATAACTATGAATGTAACAGGTAGACCATAAATCACTTGCAAAATGAACAAATTAATTAACACATATTGAATGAACCAGATCTGTAACTTGTAGCATTATTATTATTATTATTATTATTATTATTATTATTATTATATACCAGATCTATACGTCCGTACGCATCAGATCTTAAAATGGTTTGAGTGAAAAGTGAGGGTGAGACGGTGAGTTGATGAAGAAAATAGGGGAATATAGGCGTCTGTGTTTGTGGTGGCTGAATGGAGACTTTGTGGTGATGGTGAAGATGATGATTTGTAAGGAAAAAATAAAAAAATTTTATTATAAAACTTGAGGTGAGATTCATATATTAAATGGAGTTGATTCTTGAGCTTCATAAATACTCAGAGTTTTCTAAAAGGAAGGCGAAGTCTTTTTACACGGTTTGCCTAGTCTTATTGTGGTGTTTATAGAGGGCGCGAAATGACATGGTATTTAATGGTATGGTGATCATGGTGGATAGTGTAGTAAGTGAAATTAAAGGACTTAGTTATCTTTTGGTTAAAAATAGGTCGGGAGTGTCTCAATTGTCTTGAGAGGATTGGTGTAGATTTAAAGTGTACTGAGTTTTTTTCTTTTTGGTGTCTGTTTCGGTTGTGGTGTCGGGCTAGTTTCTTGCTAGTCCGATTTATTTTAATAAAATTTGCTTTTGTTGGCCGTTAAAAAAAATGGAGTTAATTCTTAAACTCACCTCCACTAAAATAAAATAGTTATTTCACGTCCACGTTTCACATCCATTTTCATTAACTCAGAATTTGTTTCAAGTCCGTTAATCATTTTTCACGTCCACTGACACGTTTGTTACTTCTCCTTTGTTCACTTCGTCTTCTTCATGTAGCTCGCATGTATCTATGCCAAAATCGGGTTGGGTCGGGCAAATTCATTTTCCTCGGTCAAAGACTGAACCTAAACCCGAAACCGAAATTTTGTAGAATTAAGAACCGAAAACCAACCGAAATATATAGGGTCGGTCCGGTTTAGGTCATTTTTCGGGTCGGGTTTCGGTTATCTTGGGTATAACCCGAATTTTGCACACACCTAATATATATAGGTACATGTAAATGTGTAATGTACAAGCAAGTGGTTTTTGTTTTATTATAGTGGTATGAGTTTAGTGTTTTTTTTTTAATATGGAAAATGTGTGTTCCATGTTTTTTTAATAAACACGAGTTTTTTATGAAGGAATATTTACGTTACGACCGGTCGATATTCTTATATTTTGTTGGGTATGCGGGAAGCATGCTTGTTTGGACTTTATAAGAGTGCCCTCTCTTGTTGGGTGTCACATCCCGACTTAGGGCCTAGGCGTGTGACCACAAGTTGGTACCTGTTTTGTAAATATATCAGAGTTTTGAATTGTTTTTAGGTTTGAATATAATATTAATTTACATTGAAAACTTACTCGGGAATTAAACACCCGAGTATGTGTTTACAAAAGATATGTTCATGTTACAAGGATTATCAGTTATCAAAAACGGAGCCATCCGATACACGCATCTATCTTCATTATGACTCCAATCCTTGCTATTGCTATTGATACTTAATTACCTGCAATGGTTGGGAAAAATACGTCAACTATATGCTGGTGAACACGTATGACTCGATAAAACATTTTAAATGACTTTACAATACAAACGTAGTTTTCTTGATAATCTCAGCGGAAACATTCTACTTCCGGTATATATACCACTGCCCTACACACACAACGGTATTCCCCGAGCCAAACGGCCCTGAACTGAGAACTGGTCATGACCGTTTAAGCTCTCGGCTTCATTGCCTTTGATTGATTGATTGAGCTTTAACAGTTATGTTTGGATCCATACACATGCGTATTCGGTCTGAGTTGATTTTATTCTCTACTTTGTATTTATAACGTTTTAGAGATTTCATTATCTCATGTAGACATTGATTGACTCGTTAAGACAAACACCCGTTTGTCTTATTGAGTATAAACATGTTTTGACTGATAAAAAGGTTAACGTATTCACCTGTACTGTCGGTGTTGGAAAACCTTGACTGATTGATTGATTGATTGTGAATGATATTAACCTATACATAAATAGGTTTGTATGAATGCTTTTGAATGGTGTTTCTTGATTAAGCTATGATTGTAAGCTTAACCTTGAAATCGTTTATCTTTGATTGTGATTGAAAACACTTGGTTTTATGTGACGTTTGATATAGCATGCTTTGGCCTAATAGGTTCTAACACGTTGGTAAGTTTCTCCAGGTAAGTAAACGGGTCCCTTGGTTGATTGGGATTTATGCGAATTACTTTTCCTTAGGCAAGAAACTTACTACTAGTGATATCCCCCTTCCAGTTACTACATGCCCGTCAAATATCTCTTTTGTTTGACATTACTTCATCATGAAGTAACGTTTATGAAAACATGATTGTGAATGATTTGTAAAATACGATCAAGGTTAAAGGCCATAGCCTCAATTGATAGTCTAAGCTATAATTCAAATAACTTAAACGTAACTCCTACCTTAATTCGGATGCTTAGATTGATAATAAGAAAAAGGCAGGATCTTGATCTACTCGATTATATGATTGCTAGCTTGATTATAACTTCGTTTCTTGCACGAATTACGAGAAAAACAGCACGTCGTCTTGCTACGGCGAGAGGGCACGCTTTCCGAGGTAACGTGTGTGAATGTAGAGGTGTATTTTGGGATGAATGGGTTCAATCCCGTAACCATCTATTTATAGGCTGAAATCGGACCCTATCGCGATACGCGATGGGTTCCTTGTGACCCGTCGCGTATCGCGACGCCGCAAAAGACGCCGCCTTTATCTGTGTGTGACACGTGGCCTGTCGTATCGTGCCACGTGTTGACACGTGGTTGGACACGTGTCCAGGTTATTTAACCTGGTCATCGCGCTATGCGATGCTTCCTTGGGTTGAGCTGTCGCGTATCGCCAAGCCGTCCATTTCCGGGTTTATGTGCAAGGTCATCGCACTACGCGATGGGTTAAACCTTACCCCGTCGCGTATCGCGATGAGTTCAAATTTTCAGAATGTTCATTTTTGGTCCTTATACTTTCTAAGTTAGTATTTTAGGCCTAATTTAAAAAGGGTAAAAGACGCCGTGTTACATTGGGCTTAGAGACAATGAGTTTGTAGCAGGTCAGGCAACATTGAAGGCTGCATTGGGCAAGGTTGCTAAACACGAGAGAGCCTATTTGAAGAATCAACACGTGTTTATCTCCTTTGCCTTTGCCTTTGACACTTTTGGTTTCTTAGCTCTGGATGTCGTGGACCTTTTGAACAGAGTTCAGAAAGTCGTACATTGTAACTTATTGGCCTATAAAAACCGAAACTTTGTATTTAATAGGATTAAGTTTTCTATCCAAAAGGGGGTTACGGCACAGCTTGTTACCCGCTTACCTGTCATTGTATTGTAAATTGTTTGGATGCTTTTTTATCGAAAAGGAATTATCAAAAATAAGTGGAGGGGCCATGGTGTTTTTCACACACACACACACTCCCCCCCCCCCCCTCTCTCTCTCTCACAAACACACATACACATAAGAGGTTTTAAAACACAACGAAGCTTTATGGAGAGGAGCTTTAAAACCCCATTTTTTACGTCACGATGACGTAGAGGGATGGTAAAGCCCATCGACAACACACGACCTTAATGTGCAAGTTCTTTCTAAACTCTAAAACCAACGTGACCCACTTTATTTTTTACTCTTTTGTGAAATGTGCTATCTGTGGTCGATCAGATTGTTGGCATAATCACCATGATAAGATAACATTTTTCGCTATGATGGCACTCTGTTGTTAAAAAAAAGAGTGCCACCAATTATTACACTTTTAGTACAAAGCTTTGATAAACACGTGTTTATCTCTTTTGCCTTTGACACTTTTGGTTTCTTAGCTCTGGATGTCGTGGACCTTTTGAACAGAGTTCAGAAAGTCGTACATTGTAACTTATTGGCCTATAAAAACCGAAACTTTGTATTTAATAGGATTAAGTTTTCTATCCAAAAGGGGGTTACGGCACAGCTTGTTACCCGCTTACCTGTCATTGTATTGTAAATTGTTTGGATGCTTTTTTATCGAAAAGGAATTATCAAAAATAAGTGGAGGGGCCATGGTGTTTTTCACACACACACACACTCCCCCCCCCCTCTCTCTCTCTCACACAAACACACATACACATAAGAGGTTTTAAAACACAACGAAGCTTTATGGAGAGGAGCTTTAAAACCCCATTTTTTACGTCACGATGACGTAGAGGGATGGTAAAGCCCATCGACAACACACGACCTTAATGTGCAAGTTCTTTCTAAACTCTAAAACCAACGTGACCCACTTTATTTTTTACTCTTTTGTGAAATGTGCTATCTGTGGTCGATCAGATTGTTGGCATAATCACCATGATAAGATAACATTTTTCGGTACTGTGTGTGTAAGAGATGGAATTATGTCAATTATCACCGGACACATGTTTATCAAAGCTTTGTACTAAAAGTGTAATAATTGGTGGCACTCTTTTTTTTAACAACAGAGTGCCATCATAGCCAAATATACGATCCCTTTTAGAAAATGCTTCCCTTTGTTGCACCACTTTTAATTAATCATGTTACAAAATCCTAAATGGCACAATATAATGACTACTTTTTCACTTAAATTTTTTTGTAGAATTGAGAAGCGTTTGATGTGCTCAGATCGGTTTATACCATCATCATAGCACAAATGAGTTACCATAAAACAAGGCTCGGATCTCCGATATGATTGAAACATATGTTGCTGTTTCAAATAACGGAGCGTCATCATATAGCATAATTCGCACACCAATTGTAACCATTAAAGTACATGCAATCTTCTATATAATAGATACAACTAAATATCATAAGGAGTCGCAACGGACCAACATTAGATGTGCTCAAATCTGTTTCAAACCATCATCATATCACAAATGAATTAAAATGAATCAAGGGTAAAAGACGAATCCGATCACAACCTTGAACACCATTCAACCAATAAACACTCAAAAACAACCACTAACATGATAATAGTCTCATAATTTCAACCCGCAATCAGAGAATCGCATCAAAGTTATATAAACAACTTATCAGTTGTATAAAAACCAAAATAAACTAGAGGGCATGATTAATAAATCATTGAGTTTATTTAAAAACAAAGTTGAAAGAATAGTTTCAATATTTCTGAAACTATAAAAGACTGTTGATCAGTTCTTCATGTATGTAATAGAAAACATGGATATTATGATAAACCTATAACTAAAACATACCTGTCACAGCAGAGAGAGAGAGGCCACGGCTGATGAGAACGATCCAAAGACATGACAGTCAGCTTGGTCGGATTCCCTTTAGGATGTATATTAGTGATGGGGATTAGGGTTCTTGAGTAATCGAATAATATAGAGGGAGAGAGGCTCACGAATTTATGTGAGGGTTTAGGGTTAAGTTATTTGATGTTAATTAGTCTCTCCATATTTATATACATCTAAGGGGAAACCCTTGATTAGCAAGAAAGGGTAATTTGGTCCATCAACAATTACCTAGCTAATATAATAATAAGGTATAATTTAATTAACTTTGATCTATTATAATATAAATGATCATGTAGGCCATACATAAATATACATATCCATATATTTATTCTTACATTCTCCCACTTGGCCAAATAATCATTTATTATGAGCATTAGATTAGTCTGCAGATTTTAACACTCATTTTAGCTTTAAACTTAAACTAGAGCAGAGAAATACAGTCATTGAATTGAACATAAGCTCAAGACCCCCATTAATCATACTGCAGTCCTTGTTTAAAACCTAAGTAGTTATGATCAAAATTATATAAGTAAGCCCTTCAAATATTTGATTTGTATAATAATTTGTCTATATGTCATTACGCATGCAGAACATATTAAGAGACATACAAAATCAAAACTAAGGAAATGCTATTAAATAAAATGTAAATAAGTGCAATATGCAATTAAATAAGGTCTTCAGTAAATCCCATATTAGCAACATGTTCTTTAAAAACTTTAGGTGGGAGACCTTTAGTCATCGGATCCGCTAGCATATTATGTGTACTAATATACTCAATACAAAGTTTATTTTCCTCAACTCGTTCACGCACGAACAAATACTTTGTATCAAGATATAAACCAGCTCCAGTCGAACTGTTACTGTTCGAGAAATTAACGGCAGCTGAATTATCACAATAAAGCTTCAATGGCCTAGAAATAGAATTGACTAATTTGAGTCCGGAGATCAGATTTTTAAGCAACATTCCACAGCAGGTAGCATTATAAACAGCTATGTATTTTGCCATCATATTGGAAGTAGTCGTTAGTTGTTGCTTATGACTACTCCATGAGATGGGATCGCCTGCTAACATAAAGATATACCCCAAAGTGGTCTTCTTGTCATCTTTGCATTTAGCAAAGTCAGAATCAGAATAAACTACCACTTCTAAATTGTCACTTCTTCTACAAGTCAGTTTGTAGTCTTTCGTCCTTTGAAGATATCGAAGAACCTTCTTAGCTGCTTTCCATTGTTCAAGGCCAGGATTAGTTTGATAACGGCGTAACATTCCAGAAATATAAGCAACATCTGGACGAATACAAACTTGTGCATACATAAGGCTCCCGATTACTGATGCATAAGGTATCAATCTCATTTGCTCCTTTTCAACCTCTGTTTTCAGACATTGGAATGCCCCAAAAACGTCTCCTTTAACTAAAGGAGCTGCAGTTGGGTTACAATGTTGCATTTTGTAACGAGTAAGGACACGGTCAATGTAGGCCCTTTGAGATAATCCTAAGATCCCTCTATGTCTGTTTCGGTGAATTTCGATGCCAATAACATAAGAGGCATCTCCGAGATCCTTCATGTCGAAGTTATGCGAAAGTAATCGCTTCGATTCATGCAACATGTCTAAACTATTACTTGCCAATAGAATATCATCTACGTAAAGGACAAGTATAGTAAACTTACTCCCACTCATTTTGAGGTAGGTGCATTGATCAACTTGATTCTTTGCAAATCCATGTTTCTTCATGACTTCATCAAACTTTAGGTACCATTGACGTGATGCTTGTTTCAACCCATATATTGACTTCCTGAGCTTACAGACTAGATGTTCTTGACCTTCAGGTTGCTTCATGTACACCTGATGCGTGCTGTGTAGCTTGTATAAAATATGATAGATTGGATATTTAGCTTTTGCACAAGATCGTGTTTTAAATTTATAAAAGTGATTTATACAAAGACTAAACACACAAAAAATAGGCAAGTGTACCTATCGTATATGTAGAATAGTATTGGTAAGAACCAAGTATCGATCCGTGGACACAAAGGTTTCTAATAATAAATCGTTGTTTTACTTCAATCGGAGGTTTTAATCATTTTGAGGTTAATTTTTGAACTTTTTATAAAATATAAATAATTATATATATATATATATATATATATATATATATATATATATAATATAGGTGACCAGGATAAGAAATTCTAAACGAGTTGTTCAATTATACGAAGGCTGCCATCTAAGATCAAGAATCCACTCCATTTTAGCATTGATAATTAATATGTAGACATGTGATAAACTTACCGTAGCAATATATGATAGATAACTCATTAACCCAAAGTGAGCTCTTTGGCACTAAGGAGATGATATACGCATTTTAAAGTCCACCCTTTCCTAATGTCATACCATCTCAATGATGTCAATTTAAGTTGGTAAGTAGTTTCGTTAAGTAGAAAGATTATGATTGACTTCAATTTCTCGAATACCAATTCTAACAACTTCGGGTGATTGTAGTTCATCACACAACCTCCCCTTGGTTGATTTAAGTAGGTTATGATTACACATTCCATTAACATATGGTTTCTTTAGCTAATTTGATATCCTAAGCAAAGCCATTTTCGGTTTACCAAGGTTTAGAAAAATACACCATAACTTATATCTCATCATTTCTAAGTACAATATAAGGATCCATGTTTCGATAATGTATCAAAGTATTTCTATCTTTCAAGAACATGAATCGATCATGAACGATTGCCAAAGAGATTGACAACCACCAACTTTGAATTAGTGATTTAAGATGGTGAAACATTTCTCATCAAAAGATAATTGTAATATAACCATGTACTTAACTAGACTACATCACATGTCTTGATTAATTATCAAGTAAAACAAAGCTTCTTCATAGATTTTAGATGGTAAAAGGAGTTTAGCTCATAATGAGCATTATGATGAACATTAAGATGATTGATAATAACAAATACATGATTAAACTTGGAACAATCTAACCAAATGTAGATGAATCCTTCTTCTTAATGATGGGGATGATGGTTGATGATGATGATTAGTGGTTATGACCTCCAAACCTTCAAACTCTTCACTAGATCTTCAAGGTGAGTGTTAGTGTGTGTTTTTATAAGAGAGAATCGGATAGAAATCTTTTCAAGACACACTTGATGAATGCAACATGAGCCACTATTTATAGGCAATCTGGATGGTGAGGCACGGCCCCGTGCTTGATGAGCACGGCCCCGTGTATTTTTATGACATGTGCCAGATTTGTTTTGTCTTTTGTGTGAGCTGGCAACGGCCCCGTGGTTAGCAGGCACGGTCCCGTGCTTTTTAGTGACATGTGCTCAATTCTTCTTTGTCTTTTCTGCATTCCTGTCCACGGCCCCGTGCATGCTAAGCACAGCCCCGTGCTTTTGTTCTCAGATTTTGTCTTTTCTTGTTCCATAAGCATGGGGGCGTGTTTCTTTGTTTTCTTGTGTTTTCTTCTGTTTTTCTTCATCTTTTTGCTTGTTTCTTCGTTTGAGGTTTGGTTTCACCTGAAATTACGTTTTATTATGATAAGTAGCATTTTATGCTATGTTATTAGATAGAAATTGCAGTTTTTAGAGATTATTTGATGCTGAAAAGATGTATATTTCTATGTACATCAAACATTCCCACACTTGAACATTGCTTGTCCTCAAGCAATCGTCTTTTAAATGTTCTCTAAAAACAACAAATTTAGATTATAGCTATTCCTTAAGCGAGCTCCAAGAAGATGAAACAAAATAACCAATCTTTATGTTAGTGATAAATAAGAGAGAACTTTTGTTTTTATGAGCTTCTGTTTATGCAAAACGTCACGTTCTCACAATGTTCACTCACACTCGGTTTTTATATCTGATCATACCTGGGATGTAGGTATGTGAACACTCTTAGCCAAAATGCAACCTGTGATAAATAAGCTTGTAAGAAGTTCAAATCTCCACCTTTTGAAGGGTTGCATAGATCAGAAGGTAAAAAGGGGTTCCGGTTTAGTGTGAGTAGGGATTGGTATTTTGTGGTGGTTCAAGGTTTAATGGTAAATACAACTTCCGCTGTTTGTCGGGAGTCTTGAGATGTCTTCAATGGTTAGCTCCTTTTCTTCGATATTTTTTAAATACTATATTCCTAATAACTCTTTTAAGGTCAGATCGTCAAGACCAGTTTTATCGAGGATGTGGATTAATTCTTTCTCAATCCTGTTATGAATATAACTTCCAACTCTAATTGATCGTTCGGCTTTGAGCCTAATAGCCCCCATCCTCATTAGTTCGGTATATTCATGCTGAGACTGAGTTTGACTTTTTCTACATCTTTCTTCGTGGGACCAGTTTCCGCAACCTAAGTATCGTTCATATCTTTTTGCTCTTCTCTTCATTGCGTTTTTGGAGATTCCACAGAATGGTGGCCTTTGTTCGTTTTGGCACCACTTTTTCATCACCTCATTGCTAAAGAGAAAGATTCTCTCCCTAAGTTCTGGAGGCAACCTAGGTTTTGTGAAGTGTATGCAGCAAAGGAAATTGAAATCGAAAGAATGCATTTCCAGTTCTTTAGGGTCTGCCGGTAAAAGACCAGTGTTGTATTTTACCGGTGAAAGTGGATAAGGTGATCGGGTTTTGTAGTTTTGGTAATGGGTTTAATGGAATTGTGTAAATATTACCTTCTTTTTTAAGCAACGCTTCGTGCGGTCTTGAAATGAATAATTGCGACAAGTTCTAAATCACATGAAACATATGACTCACTCAAAGCTTCTGAAAAAATATTTATACGGCATGAGGTTTATCTCACAGTAACGGAGGAATTGGGTATTAACGCCATATTTTGCATAACTTTATTCTCAATATTACAAAACTTCTTCTTACTTTTTCACTTTTATGTAATGATTGGTTATTTGCAAAAAATTTTCTTGGTTTTCTTTTTAGGTTTAGAATAATCTTTGTTTGCTGCAAAATATATTTGTTTTAGAGATTTTTATAATTAGTTGGACAAACAATTTGGTCAAGTAATTCCCCTCCCCACACTTGAATCTCACATTGTCCTCAATGTGATAAGATTCATGAAAATATAAAAATTCTAGTTGAGTATTATGGGTTAAAATGGAGAGTTACTTCCCTACGGGTTAACGAAATTTCGACAGAGCGTCCCTTGTTTGTCGTCCGTTTTCCTGTTTTTGTACCTGTATAATATAAAACTGCAAACAACCACAAACAACCAAGCATAAACTGCTGAAAATTGGGTATGGAATCATCCATCCCTAGCCCTATTGGGCTAAATTAGAACCTATCATAATGTCTTTGGCACCAACGACCATAAAATATCCAAATCAACATAAAAATAAACAAACAAGTATGATGAAAAGTAAATTGTTTAAAACACATAAAAAGTTCATGAAATACTACCAACCCGTAGTGAAAAATAGGGTTTGAAGTGATAGAAAGTTATTTTATTAAGTTAAAAACTCTTAACTGCCCTGACACAAAAAAACACGGCCCCGTGCTTCAGGAAGCACGGTACCGTGCTGCATAGTGCAGACAGTACTGTTTTGTTTATTTGTCGAGCCGGTTTGTTTTTAACTGGGTTTTTATTTTCTGGTTATTTTAAACTTGGTAAAAACATCCTAAATTTCATTAAGAACATAAAAGTAAAGACATAATTAAAGATAGATGAAATGAAAAGTACAACAACAATTCTCGGGTCCTAACACATAGTTCTAGCGGAAACAACTTAAACGAGAAACAAAGGCAGAAACTTCAACGGCCACCACTACCGAACAAGTCCTGGATGTGTGGTGGTGCTCGTTTGGCTTCCAAAAGTTCGTCAAGCTTTTTGTTGAGCATGACGATTTCTCGGTTGAGAAAGTTAAGTTTGGAAGTCACATCCTTGTGGTGGCCATCCACATGGAAGTTTTCGAACCTAAGCAAGTCGACTTTGTTAATCAACTCGACTACTCGAGCTTCGGTTTGCATATTGCTTTCAACTTGATCTCTTACGATGCATTGGAGTCGCATGACGTGTTCCTCGAGGAAGGAAGATTCATGTTGTTTCCCTTTTTTCACTGGCTTCCATTCAACCCGTTTTCCTTCCATTTAGGTAACTTTTGTTTGGTGTGAATGGAATAGTGAAATTATTCATGCATTATATAGAGACTGGAAAGTTGAACACGGCACCAGCATTAGGAAACATGGCCCCGTTCTGCTAGAAAAATAAATGTTCCTGAGTCAGAGAATTGTACAGAGTCAGCGCGTATCATGCTGAAGATTCTAGGGTGACCACGGCACCGTGTTTAGGAAAGCACGGCCTCGTGCTTTTTGTCCCAGTGTTTTTCATTTTAATTTTTCAACATGATTTACTATCCGGAATTTTTAGAATGACGTTTATTGTGATAATTTGGAAGTTTGGTCATCTAAAAATTACTTTTCATTAAATAAAGATCCTAGAACAATTTCAGGATAAGCCCGGGTTTCCTAAGAAAATAGTCGGGTTAAGCCCGAAGTCCTAACACATTGTGCTTAATGCACTTGATTACACATAAAAGCATAAAATTAAGTTTCCTAGAGTTCCCCGAAAGGCTCTCCTCCTCCGAATGGTCCTGGTGGTGGAAAATACGTGAAACCGAGAACTTGAAACTGGAGTTGCTCGTTGATGTCTTGGAGTTCCATTTTCATGTTTTCCACAGATTCGGTGAGTTGTACGAGACGCATCTCCGCAAGGAGATTCATTTCGGTGAGTTCTTTCACGAGTTCTTGAAGTTTTAAAAGAAGCTCGGTTTTGGAAACATGGCTGGCATCATTTCTCGGATGTCGGGAAACGAGAATTGCTTCATTTATCTCAGTTGGTATGCTGAATTTTCAGAGGTTTTTGGTTTGTTTTTGGTTTGTGCAAGGAATGCAATGACACAAGGTGCCTTTTATAACCAAACAGGAAACCAAGCACGACACCGTGCTTATGGAAACACGCCCCCGTGTTTTTAGTCTGACAATTCAGTTACAAACCAGTCTGACTGAGATTTTTGCAGCGTAGATGCCGGCCCGTATTTTTCGGCACGGGACCGTGCTTTTGAGAGCACGCCCCCATGGTTTTTATGTTTTCTAAAAATAAATATTTTTTTTTAGTTATTTACATGGCCTAGTTTTGAGAAGGTCTTGGCCAGACCTTATTTCCTCACGTTCTTAATCAAGAAGTTTGGAGGGTTAATACCTCCAACACTTCTTCGAGTGGACCGTCGATATATGGTTTTAATCGATGTCCGTTTACTTTGAACTTCTGGCCGTTTGAATTTGAAATTTCGATGGTTCCATAGTCAAAAATTGTTTCCACTACGTATAGACCTGACCATCGGGATTTCTGTTTTCCTGGGAAAAGACGTAAACGAGCGTTGTATAGTAGTACACGATCGCCGATTTTAAATTCTTTATTTCCTTTTAAATGAGCTTCGTGTATGCGTTTAGTCTTTTCTTTGTAGGACCAGGAATTTTCATAGGCCATTGTTCTTAGTTCCTCGAGCTCACGAATTTGATTTTCCCGGTTTGCTCCAGCGGACGTTAGATCAAAGTTCACTGCTCTAAGGGCCCAGTAGGCTTTGTGTTTCAATTCTACTGGTAGATGACATGCCTTCCCGTAAACGATCTTGTAGGGTGTCGTTCCTATGACAGTTTTGTAGGCTGTCCTAAGGGCCCACAATGCGTCATCTAATTTTTCTGCCCAATTTTTGCGATTCATCCCCACACTTCTTTCCAGAATTCTCTTAATTCCTCGATTCGAGACTTCCACCAGTCCATTGGTCTGCGGGTGATATGGTGTTGCCAGGCGGTGGTGAACCCCATATCGTGCTAAGACCTTGTCCATCAGAGTGTTACAGAAGTGAGTACCTCTGTCGCTGATGAGGGCTTTTGGTGTTCCGAATCTTGAGAACAACTTTTTCAGAAATCGTACAACTACTCGAGCATCGTTAGTGGGAAGAGGTTGTGCTTCTACCCATTTAGATACGTAATCGACTGCTACAAGAATGTATTTGTTTCCGAATGAGTTAGGAAACGACCCCATGAAATCTATTCCCCATACATCAAAGATTTCACAAATTTGAATGCCCTTTTGAGCCATCTCATTTTTCGATGAGATGTTCCTGGCTCTTTGACAAGCATCGCATGCTTGGATCAAAGTTTGTGTATCTTTGTATATAGTGGGCCAGAAAAATCCTGCATCAAACACTTTTCTGACCGTGGTGGCGGTACCGTGGTGTCCGCCTGTTGGTCCTTCATGACAGTGTTTGAGAATGTCTAAGGCCTCCTTGCCTGCTACGCACCTACGAATGACTTGATCCGCACCTATCCTAAATACGTTTGGATCTTCCTAGAAGTAAAACTTAAGATCGGAGAAGAATTTCTTTCGCTGTTGATGGGTAAGTCCTTTTCTGAGAATCCTACAAGCTAAGTAATTTGCGAAGTCGGCATACCAAGGACTTTCGTCTTTTTCCTTTATTACGTCTTGAATGTTCATGAGGACTTCATGTGGGAAATTATCATTGATAATTTCCTTGTGAAGTTCTTCGGGGGTTGGACATTCTAAACGTGAAAGATGGTCTGCGGCTACATTTTCTGCTCCTTTCTTGTCTTTAACTTCGATATCGAATTCTTGGAGTAGTAGGATCCACCGGATGAGTCTAGGTTTGACATCTTGTTTGTTGAATAGGTATCGTATTGCGGCATGATCGATGTAAACTATGGTTTTGGAAAGAACTAGGTATGACCTAAATTTTTCAAATGCAAACACTACTGCTAGTAACTCTTTATCTATTGTGGTATAATTTTCTTGTGCATCGTTAAGAGTTTTACTGGCATAGTAAATTGGGTGAAAGTGTTTTTCCTTACGTTGTCCGAGTACGGCTCCAACTGCAAAGTCGCTTGCATCGCACATGATTTCGAATGGAAGGGTCCAATCAGGTGTGGTCATGATTGGTGTATTGATAAGTTTGTCTTTTAATTTATTGAATGATTCAACACACTCCTCATAGAAGACGAATGGTGCGTCTTTCTCTAGAAGTTTGGTCATAGGTCTTGAGATTTTTGAGAAGTCTTTTATGAAGCGGCGGTAGAAACCTGCGTGACCTAGAAAACTTCTAATGGCTTCGACCGAAGTTGGCGGTGGAAGTTTGGATATGGTTTCTATTTTGGCCCTATCAACTTCTAGTCCATTTTGAGAAATCTTGTGTCCTAAAACGATGCCTTCATTTACCATAAAGTGGCATTTTTCCCAGCTGAGCACTAGATTTACTTCTTCACACCTAGCTAACATTTTGTCTAGGTTTTTTTTCAGGCAATGATCGAAAGAGTCTCCAAAGACTGAGAAGTCGTCCATGAAAACCTCCATAGAGTTTTCGATCATTTCATGAAAGATGGCCACCATGCAACGCTGGAAGGTGGCTGGAGCATTACATAGTCCAAATGGCATTCTTTGGTAGGCGAAGGTTCCGTATGGACATGTAAAAGTAGTTTTCTCCTGATCTTCAGGAGCAATGGGAATCTGAAAGTATCCGGAAAATCCATCAAGAAAACAGTAGAATATTTTTCCAGACAATCGTTCGAGCATTTGTTCTATGAAAGGAAGTGGAAAATGATCTTTTCTTGTGGCATCATTAAGCTTCCGGTAATCAATGCAAACTCGCCAGCCTGTGATGGTTCTCATGGGTATTAGTTCGTCCTTCTCGTTCATTACGACCGTCATTCCTCCATTATTGGGTACTACCTGAACGGGACTTACCCAAGGTGAGTCTGAGATTGGGTAGATTAATCCGGCATCAAGCAGTTTGATTAATTCTTTCTTCACCACATCTTGCATGATAGGATTGAGACGTCTTTGATGTTGGACCACGGGTTTGTATTCTTCTTCCATGAGGATTTTGTGAGTACAAAAGGAGGGACTGATGCCCTTGATATCCATGATCTTCCATGCGATAGCCTTCTTATGGTTTTTGAGAACCTTAAGAAGTTCGTCTTTCTCTTCTTTGGAAGGTGAGATGAAATAATTACTGGGAGTTGAGAGTCTTTTTCTAGAAAGGCGTATTCGATATGGTTTGGTAGTTCTTTTAACTCTAAGGCTGGTGGTTCTTCAATTGATGGTTTTGATTTTTCATTATTTTCACTGATTTCGCATATTATTTCTGATTCTTCTTGGTAATTGTTGTTGAGATTTTCATTTTCTAAAAGGGGTTTGTTGAGTGTTTTGTCTAAGACTTCTGTTTCTATGGGAGTATTAATAGAGGAATCTCGCATATAGCAACTTACGATGGAGTCTATGATGTCAACACAATATAAAGTGTCATCGTGTTGTTGCGGATATTGCATAGATTTTCCTATGTCAAAAGTTATTGCCTCGTCATTGACCCTCAGAGTGAGTTTACCGATGCAAACATCAATGATAGCCTTTGCGGTGGCTAAAAAGGGTCTAGCTAAAATTAGAGGTAAACTTTTGTCTTCCTCCATGTCTAGAATCACAAAATCTACTGGGAAAACAAATTTTTCAATTTTGACAAGCATGTTTTCAACAATGCCCCTAGGATATTTAACGGATCGGTCAGCTAACTGAATGCTCATGCGGGCGGGCTTTGGTTCTCCTATCCCTAGTTTTGCAAAAACCGCATAAGGCATTAAATTAATACTAGCTCCTAAGTCAGCCAGGGCATTGCTAACAGATAAATTTCCTATGAGACAAGGGATAGTAAAGCTCCCTGGATCGGTCATCTTTGTTGGTAGCTTGCTTTGGAGGACAGCTGAACATTCTTCACTTAGGGTGACATGCGAGAGTTCCTCCAGCTTCCTTTTGTTTGTCAGCACTTCTTTGAGAAACTTGGCATATTTTGGCATCTGAGCAATAGCTTCGACAAAAGGGATGTTGATATGGAGTTGTTTGAAGAGTTCTAG
The DNA here is from genome assembly GCF_021521415.1 of Bidens hawaiensis. Taxonomy (NCBI): domain Eukaryota; kingdom Viridiplantae; phylum Streptophyta; class Magnoliopsida; order Asterales; family Asteraceae; genus Bidens; species Bidens hawaiensis. Next base: position 137,312 of record NW_027494071.1, read on the forward strand.
AAACTTTTCATACTGAGCTTCCAATCGCTCCTGCTTCAGTCTTCCAGGGTATGGAATAGGTGGAACATAAGTTCAGACTGGCTCCTTAGGTTGGATTATGCTTGTTGGGGTCAGCCTTTCCTGCGTTTCATCAGGAGACTTCTTCTCCATAACTGGTTCTGAGGTTGGTGAGACAACAGTGGTCGTACCGCTTCGTAATGAAACGGCGTTAGCTGTTGCATTCGGGTTGGTGATTGTGTTGCTTGGAAGGGCGCCAGGTGGTCTTTCGGATAATTGTCGAGCAATTTGTCCGATTTGGGTTTCTAAGTTCTGAAGTGATGCTTGTTGACTTTTGAGATCGGCTTCATGTTTTAATAATACTCCGCTGATATCAACAGCTCTTGAGTCAGCTTTCTTTTCTGCTTTATTTGTTTTGGTCATTAATTGGATTAACATTTCTTCGATCTTTGAGTAGCTCAGGTTTTGATGGTTACTCGAGCTTTGGTCTTGGTATTGAGTTTAGGTTGGAAGGATTGATTCATCGGTCTCTTTTCGAATCCTGGTAGGGGTTGAGTGTTACCTCCGTCTTTCCAGCTGAAGTTTGGATGGTTTCTCCAACCTGGGTTGTAGTTATTGTTGAAAGCGTTGTTCTGTCGAGCGATGAAATCGACTTCTTCCATGGCCATAATGACTTGTTTACAGTCACTCGTCTTATGATTTCCTCCACAAGTGTCACAGGTGAATCTGTTTTTTGATAGCTCGGCTTGAAGTTGTTTGAATTTTTTAGAAAGAGCTTCAAGCTGTGCTGTGACAAGGGTGTTGGAATCAACGTGGTGTATTCCTTTATGGGTAGATGTAGATCTTGGTGGGTTGTAAGCAAAAATCTTCTTTGCGGCCTTCTCTAGGACTTCAAATGCTTCGTTAGGTGATTTGGATCCCAGGTCTCCACCAGCGATCTGGTCGATGGCCTGTTTGTTTTGACTGGATTGTGCGTCAAAGAAAGTTTGTACTTGTAACCATACGCTCAGTCCATGATGTGGGAATCTTCTTAAAAGACTTTTGTATCTTTCCAGTGCTGCGTGTAACAATTCATCATCATCGGTCCGGAATCCGGTAATGCTGGCTCGGTATTTGGCAGTTTTATCGGGCGGAAAATATCTGAGGAGAAACTGTTCAAACATCTGGTCCCAAGTGGTAATGGAACCAGAGGAAAGAGATTCTATCCATTCTAGGGCTTGGCCCCTTAGAGAGAAAGGAAAGAGTTTAAGCTTGATTTGATCTTTTGAACAGTTTTGGATTTTAAAGGTTCCGCAGATTTGTAAGAATCGAGATATGTGAGAAAGAGGGTCTTCGTCGAGGAGACCATGAAATTGAACTAAATTTTCCACCATATGAATGGTGCTTGATTTGATTTTGAAATTTTCAGTGATTTCGGGTAGAGCCACTCCATTGCCGTAGCCTTCAAGTGTTGGCTTGGCATACTGGCTCATGTTCGGCTCATTGTTCTGGGCCGCCATCATTTCTTCGGTTTGATTTTCTCCTGATGTTGTGGCGTCTACAGATTCGTCTTTGATTGCTTATGCGGTTTCTGTAGTCCGTTTACGAGTTCGTCGACGAAAGAGTCGTTCCGGTTCAGAAATTGGAGAAACAAGCTCAGACTCAAAAGTAGAGGACATACATGGGACTAAATCAAAATTAAACACTAAAGCAAAAGTTAGCTAAAGTTAGTCTAAAAGGTTAGTCTAGTATTAAACTACGAGTTATGCTACGCTATTTTTAACTAAACTAAACTAAGGTCTTAATTAAGCTAGAGTAAAGTTAAGGTAAATAAAGGTAAAAAGTAGGCTAGCCGTAAAATTATATTTTAGTATTTAGTAAATATTAAAAATAAAGTGAAATAGAAGTTAAAAATTTGTACAACTATAAACAATGATTAAATTAAAACTTGGATCGTTCTTAGAAACGTACCGTGTCCCCGGCAACGACACCAAAAACTTGATGTGTGATTTGTAGCTTGTATAAAATATGATAGATTGGATATTTAGCTTTTACACAAGATCGTGTTTTAAATTTATAAAAGTGATTTCTACAAAGACTAAACACACACAAAATAGGCAAGTGTACCTATCGTATATGTAGAATAGTATTGGTAAGAACCAAGTATCGATCCGTGGACACAAAGGTTTCTAATAATAAATCGTTGTTTTACTTCAATCGGAGGTTTTAATCATTTTGAGGTTAATTTTTGAACTTTTTATAAAATATAAATAATTATATATATATATATATATATATATATATATATATATATATATATATATATATATATATATATATATATATATATATATATATAATATAATATAGGTGACCAATATAAGAAATTCTAAATGAGTTGTTCAATTATACGAAGGGTACCATCTAAGATCAAGAATCCACTCAGTTTTGGCATTGATAATTAATATGTAGACATGTGATAAACTTACCGTAGGAATATATGATAGATAACTCATTAACCCAAAGTGAGCTCTTTGGCACTAAGGAGATGATATACGCATTTTAAAGTCCACCCTTTCCTAATGTCATACCATCTCAATGATGTCAATTTAAGTTGGTAAGTAGTTTCGTTAAGTAGAAAGATTATGATTGACTTCAATTTCTCGAATACCAATTCTAACAACTTCGGGTGATTGTAGTTCATCACACAACCTCCCCTTGGTTGATTTAAGTAGGTTATGATTACACATTCCATTAACATATGGTTTCTTTAGCTAATTTGATATCCTAAGCAAAGCCATTTTCGGTTTACCAAGGTTTAGAAAAATACACCATAACTTATATCTCATCATTTCTAAGTACAATATAAGGATCCATGTTTCGATAATGTATCAAAGTATTTCTATCTTTCAAGAACATGAATCGATCATGAACGATTGCCAAAGAGATTGACAACCACCAACTTTGAATTAGTGATTTAAGATGGTGAAACATTTCTCATCAAAAGATAATTGTAATATAACCATGTACTTAACTAGACTACATCACATGTCTTGATTAATTATCAAGTAAAACAAAGCTTCTTCATAGATTTTAGATGGTAAAAGGAGTTTAGCTCATAATGAGCATTATGATGAACATTAAGATGATTGATAATAACAAATACATGATTAAACTTGGAACAATCTAACCAAATGTAGATGAATCCTTCTTCTTAATGATGGGGATGATGATTGATGATGATGATTAGTGGTGATGACCTCCAAACCTTCAAACTCTTCACTAGATCTTCAAGGTGAGTGTTAGTGTGTGTTTTTATAAGAGAGAATCGGATAGAAATCTTTTCAAAGTACACTTGATGAATGCAACATGAGCCACTATTTATAGGCAATCTGGATGGTGAGGCACGGCCCCGTGCTTGATGAGCACGGTCCCGTGTATTTTTACGACATGTGCCAGATTTGTTTTGTCTTTTGTGTGAGCTGGCAACGGCCCCGTGATTAGCAGGCACGGTCCCTTGCTTTTTAGTGACATGTGCTCAATTCTTCTTTGTCTTTTCTGCATTCCCGTCCACGGCCCCGTGCATGCTGAGCACGGCCCCGTGCTTTTGTTCTCAGATTTTGTCTTTTCTTGTTCCATAAGCATGGGGGCGTGTTTCTTGAGACATGGGGGCGTGTTTCTTTGTTTTCTTGTGTTTTCTTCTGTTTTTCTTCGTCTTTTTGCTTGTTTCTTCGTTTGAGGTTTGGTTTCACCTGAAATTACGTTTTATTATGATAAGTAGCCTTTTATGCTATGTTAAATTGCGGTTTTTAAAGATTATTTGATGCTGAAAAGATGTATATTTCTATGTACATCAACACCTCTTCGTCTAAAGTGCCATTAAGGAAAGCGGTTTTCACGTCCATCTGATGCAGTTCTAAATCAAAGTGAGCTACTAGGACCATAACGATCCTTAATGAATCTTTTCAAGAGACAGGTGAAAAAGTCTCTTGATAGTCAATTCCCTCTTTCTGAGTGTAACCCTTTGCAACCAATCTCGCTTTATAGCGTTCAACGTTCCCATTTGGATCAAGTTTTGTTTTGAACACCCATTTACATCCTACAGGTTTGACACCGTTGGTCAATTCTACCAAATCCCAAACGTCATTTTTCCTCATGGAATCAAGCTCATCAATCATCGCTTTATTCCATTCAGAAACTGATCACTGCTCATGGCTTCATTATAAGAGATAGGATCATTAATCTTTCCGGCGTCAGCTTCAATCAGGTTGGTGACATAATCATCAAAGTTAGTAGGTCTTCTAGACCTAGATGACCTCCTGAGTTGATTAGTGGGTTCAGCATTGCCTTGGTTTTGAGTGTTTGATGTGCCTTCATTTTCTGTGATAACGGGTTCTGAGCGTAGAGAAGGTGGTGCAGAAGGTTCAATTGCATGGGGTACAAGAGGAATAGCCGGAGTTACAATAATCGACGAGTGTTCCCCCGCATCTTGTATTTCTTGCAATTCTTCATAAGGGTTAGTACTGCTCCCACTAATCTTGTAATCCTCCAGGAACACGGCACTCTTGGTTTCTACAATACGAGTGACATGCAAAGGACAATAGAAACGATAACCCTTTGAATTTTCAGGATACCCGATAAAGAAGCAGGTAACAGTTTTAGGGTCAAGTTTTTTAGGAAAGGGTTATAAAGTTTTGCTTCAGCAATACAGCCCCATACTTTCATATAATTAAGACTCGGTTTCCTTCCTGTCCAAAGTTCATAAGGAGTTTTAGGGACAGACTTAGAAGGGACTCTATTGAGTATATGAACGGCTGATTTTAAGGCTTCAGTCTAGAAAAATAGAGGCAAATTAGTGTTGGCTAACATACTGCGTACCATATCCATAAGGGTTCGATTTCTCCGTTCAACGAAACCATTTTGATGAGGAGTACCTGGCATGGTATATTGGTTCACGATCCCATGGCCCTTACAAAACTCATAAAATGGTCCAGGGGCCTGACCCACATCAGTATGTCTTCCATAATATTCACCTCCTCTATCTGATCTGACAAATTTTATTTGACGATCTAATTGTTTTTCAACTTCAGTTTTATAATATTTAAAAGTTGTTACAGATTCAGATTTTTCTTTAATGAGATACAAGTACATATATCGGGAATAATCATCAATGAAAGTGATAAATGAAGTATGTCCAGTTATGCCAGCAATGGGGTAAGGACCACTAATATCAGTATGATTGAGTTCTAATAAATTAGAGCTCCTAGTGGCGCCTTTCTTATTTGCTGATGTCATTTTGCCATTAAGACATTTGACACATGTTCAAAAATCGGTGAAATCGAGATGTGGTAAGACTTCATTCTTCACGAGGCGGGCTAACCGGTCTCGTGAGATGTGGCCTAAACGTTAATGCCACAACATAGAAGAAGTTTCTAAGTCTCGTTTCTCTTTAATCTTTGTGAGTGATTCAATAATATTATATGACAACAAAGATTTAGAAAAATTATCATCTAGTTCTAATCTATAAAGACCACCATCCAAAAAGCCATAACCAAACACTTGAGAATTTAAAGAAATAGTAAGTTTGTCACGACCATGAGAAACATCAAAACCGTCCATGTCTAACTTTGGTCCTGACACAAGATTCCGACTAATCTCAGGAATATATAAGGTATCATAAAGTTAATACATAAACCAGTTTTCATTATTAATTGTATGTTTTATTGTATTCAATCTAACCAAACAGTCATATGATCAATTATCTAGCAACTGGTAACAGATCGTTCAGACTAACATAAACCTAAACCGACCGAACACTCAGAAATACCAAACATCAATAATCATATATCAATCATCAATAATAACACAATGATATTCTTAGTCACATGAGAAAAACTATAAAGATTACAAACTATACATCCCGGGTGCGATTCTAGGAGATTAGCCGAGCCTTGACATCATTGGATCTTCAATACGGATGATATGAATCATATGTAGGGTCTTGGCACGAGCTATGGTGGTGGAAATCGCCTCTTGGAGCTGCTAGAAGTCGCCTCTAGCCGCCAAGAATGATATGGAATGAAAGATAGGTCAAAATGCAGCAAAAAACCCTTTTAAATATGCTGTTACGAACTCCGGACCATGGCCCACGGTCTCCACCGTGGCCCATGGTGGTCCAAGAACCCACGGTACGGTGTAAACTGTTGATTTTGAGCTGGGTTGACAGTGGGCCACGGTTTTGACCGTGGGCCACGGTGGGACACTTTCCCGAAATCTTGTTTTCTTCATATCTTTCTCGTTTCAACTCCGTTTTCTTCGGCGTTTTCGCCCACGTTCTCGTAATTTCATCCTTTATCTCATAATACTCTGAGAGCTGACTTTCAACCAACTTGTTTAGTGGCTCCGATCTTCCCGAAATATCATTCCATGCTCGTACAAGTCTCCAAATTAGCATCTTTAACGATCAATGACCTGAAATACAAAAGCGCGTATGAAGTACCAAAGTTCCTAAAATAACGAATAAAACTAATAAATAAACGAACTAAAACATCTACACATTAACCAACCATCACATCCCCACACTTATCTTTTGCTTTCCCTCAAGCAAACTCTAAAGTAAACATTAACCTCTATCATAGGTACGTAAATTATCACCATTAATACTAGTAAGTTTTAAGGTCATACCCAGTTTCCCAGACTAACACTGTTTATAGATTGACATCTCACAAATAAAGTTTAATGCTATAATAAAAACAATAGAGCCGCCCAGACAGGTGTACTTTGTTTCCGGTTAAGGCACACATGCTAATACCCCTCGTAATATAACATCTCTCATCTCGGTTTAATATATGGACTAGCAAAAGATGTGCTAGTATCACTCTGCTCTCAGTATCACTCATAAACAGGTATCTATCCATAAAACTGCTTTGACACAAATGCAAATCAAGAGGTCTTAAAAGGGTTGTAACGGGGCCAGGTGTAAGGGTATGGAAGTGTTGGTGCATTTTGTGACCGTCGCTATGCAATTCTGACCAGCGGAACGCCACAGGCGAAGTTAGCACAACTTCGCCTACTGAAGCCCAGGCCCGAGAATGTTTTATATATATATACGTGTGTCTTGTTTAGGTTTAGGAATCCAGAAATTAGTGTGTGTTTTGAGTAGTTTGTTTGTTTAGAGAGAGTAAGAGACAAGGAGAGTCGTGTGAGACGACCCGAGGTAGCGCTCACCTCGGGTCAGTCGTGTTTGGTTACGGTATGTAACGTGTTTTGATTATTATATAAGAATCTGCAGATTTGATTATCCCGTTCTTGTATTTGTTCGTGTATTTGTTCGTGTACGTGTTTGTGTTCTTCATCTTCTACACCATAAACGAGTCTAGGAGGATTCCGCACTCCTAGACCTCGTGCGGATCTCGTATCGAACGGCGACGCTCCGGGGGGACTTACATGTGGTATCAGAGCCTTAGGCTCTTATGCTATGGTTCGAGATCTGCGTTTTGGTGTTTCCCTGGCATGTTTCTGTGCGTTTCTGGCCGAACAGCGCCGCAGGCGAAGTTATTGTTCATCAGGCGAAGTTGCCGTCACTGTTCGTAGGGTTTCAGCGAAGATATAAGGTCTGGCGAAGTTATGGACAGGCGAAGTTATAGCCAGGCGAAGTTGACTTCTCGGCGAAGTTAAAAAAAAAAAAAAATTGGAGTTTTCGTCTGTATGGCCAGGTGTACACGATTATTGTGAGACCGGAGATGTTGTTCCGTCAACGAGTGAAACTTGTTATCTCTGGGTCTTCGTGTGAACAAATACGTGTCAACTCTGGATATGGAGTTGAGTTTGTGAATGGGATATTGATTGAAACTGGATATTGACACATATTTGGGTGTTTGTGGGCAATGAAATTGTTGTTGTTCGAGGTTGACCAACTGAAGAAAGTCAAATTGAACTGAAGGTTTTCGTCATTACTGGATTGCGGTCAGAGCATATTATTTATGTTATTTTCAAGGCGTTCGAGAATTGGATCCTGAAACGTGATGCTCATTTATTAGAGTGAAAATTCTGGAACAAGTTGGATTTAATCGGGAATTAAAGTGTTTATGTTCTTGATCGTTATCCCTGGTGATTGAAGATGCTTCAGATTAATTAATGGTCATGTGTTAGATTCTGTCAATGTGGTTTTGTGATGAAATTGATCACTTGATGTTGAGTAGTTGAAGATTAAACCTTATCGTATGCCGACGAGTTGGTGAAGTTGTGGAGGAAGCCCAACTTCATGTGTTGGTGAAGTCAGATGGACTCACGTGATTGGTTGAGATGATCTATTGGCACGAGGATGCATGCATTTCAAAGACCTCAATCGTTATAGTCGGAGAAGCTTACACTGAAGGGAAGATCTGATATGGAAGACGCTGGGTGATTGGTAGATTTGTGAAGCTACATGACAGATTCAGACACGGCTGGTTGACTGCAAACAGAAGATCATCAGTTAAGAGGGGGACTGTTGGTGCATGTCGTGTAACAAATGATCTTTTGTGTTTGTTAGAATTGAGAGCAACGGTCAAAGGGGAGACTGTTGGTGCATTTTGTGACCGTCGCTATGCAATTCTGACCATCGGAACGCCACAGGCGAAGTTAGCACAACTTCGCCTACTGAAGCCCAGGCCCGAGAATGTTTTATATATATATATACGTGTGTCTTGTTTAGGTTTAGGAATCCAGAAATTAGTGTGTGTTTTGAGTAGTTTGTTTGTTTAGAGAGAGTAAGAGACAAGGAGAGTCGTGTGAGACGACCCGAGGTAGAGCTCACCTCGGGTCAGTCGTGTTTTCTGTTTGGTTACGGTATGTAACGTGTTTTGATTATTATATAAGAATCTGCAGATTTGATTATCCCATTCTTGTATTTGTTCGTGTATTTGTTCGTGTACGTGTTTGTGTTCTTCATCTTCTACACCATAAACGAGTCTAGGAGGATTCCGCACTCCTAGACCTCGTGCGGATCTCGTATCGAACGGCGATGCTCCGGGGGGACTTATAGGAAGGGAAATATTTAAGTAGCTCAAACGATCCGACCCGGCTTATTACAAAACATCTAAATAAACAAAACTGCTATACAAACTGACTGACTTATTATAAAACCTCTAAATAAGCAAACTAACATACATACTGATTTCATATTTTTTTTCTTTTTTTTTACACAAACGAACTACTGAATACATAACTGAATATAAACAGTCATCTTTTTTTTCAAGTTTTTTTAAAAGCATAATAACGTGATGCTTAATAATGGAACAAATACAAATACAAAAACAAAAACAAATACAATTACAAATAAACCTAGTATGCCGGATAGTCTCGTAACATAATGTCGGGGTTAAACAAATGAAAATAAGTCCAAGAAAGGTTTTCTAAGGGACCCAACCCCCCGCCCTCACATTAACCTCACCTCATATGTGTAATAATGAGGCCCCAACCCCCCCAGTACCCACACTCACACTCATCCAGACGAGGCTTAACCTAATTGTCTCTATCACTTTTGCATTTTGCCAACTGTGATCCCGTAAGCCATGAATATCAGTGAAAGCACTCAAATGACATGTGTGTACTATATATTATATGTGTATTTTATATATTTGGGTCAACTCACACACGTACCGGAGGAATAGGGTTGACGATATAAACATGTGTACCTGTCCCCATGACTCGTTATTCCCGCCTAAACGACCCCATTTTCAACTTCTCGTTATAAAAACATTTGTGAGTAAGACTAATGAGAAGCTGACAAACCAACCATGACTAGAAACCTTTGACTTGGCATTAATGACAATAATTAACAGTTAACAACTTTGGTTTCTGAACACTCTTCGAGGTACTATCGGGGTAAAATTTTTCAAATTTCCCCCATCCCCACACTTGAGGTTTACATTGTCCTTAATGTAAGAACACTTAACATTGTCCTCAAAGTTAAAAATTATAAACCAATTAATGAACATTTGAGGGACGGGGTTGAAATTAACTTTTTGACTATTAAGCAATTTTAAAATTTCGGGGCTCATGTGTGGCGGTTCTACTAACAATTATACAATTACACTCTTTTGCAACTTTGCCATATTTGCTGCGAGCTGACCAATCTGCTTTGACATTGCCCCTGCTGACTTATCATGTAACTCAAACTGTTTCTTCGTTTCATGTGACACTCGTCAATTTCAGGTTAACTTCGTTAATCCGAACTCCGTTAATTCAAACTTAAGATCACACGAACTATAACGCATATCTCATTACATTTAAACTAGGGTTTAGATGACGCATGACAATCACTACACAAGTAGTCTTTCGGAATTCCACCGAGACACACACGAGTCGACTCAAACCGTTGGTGACCAAACAATATATAATATAAACAAGTGCTCGGTATAAATATGTGTTATGTTGACATATGATTGTGTGCTTGTATAATATAACCTCTTATTATGAATATTATAAACTAGTTATGCTAGAATTAAGTTCACTTGAAGTTTAGGGTGCGATTTGTAACATGTATTATATTTAATAAATATATAAACAACATAATCACCCAACCCTAATCCCACTCTCTCCCTCTCCCCTACACGACGGCATCAGCCCCCCCCCCCCCCCCCCGCCCTCTTCACCATTCTCGGCCGATCACCACACACACACATACAATACAAGTTGTTTGCAAAGTTGTTGAAGGATCCAAGGTGATAACTAGGTAAATAAGCTTCATATCTAATCCATTCTATAAGTTAATTTCATGATTAAACTTGCAAATCATAAACCCTAAGTGCTAAATGTGTTATTAGTTTATGAATTAGGATATCAGTATGATTGTTAGTGCAAAGGTTATTAGTTTGTTGAGTTTTGACGAAAACTGATGCTGGACAGATTATTGGATTCGTGTTTAAATGACTGTAACTCAATGTTAATTACATGTTCTGAAGTAATTTTTTATTCTATGATGTAGTAGGTCGAGTCTAGTTTATAAATAGTCCAAATTTGTAATTTTTGGACGTGTAGATGTTAGTTTTTATTATTTTACAAATCTGTTGTGCAAGTCTGATTCGGGAAGCCTGCTGGTAAGCTGTTTCGCGACTAACATATCTCATAAACTACAAGACCAAATGGGTTGGTTACACTTCTGGAAGTTAATATTTTGATTTAGGAATCTAACCCAATTGGTCATGCATTAATTGGATTTGTCATTTAACGGGAATAACAAATAACATTCTGTTGCGCATGATAATGATTGCTGTGTGTTTGCTGTGATGTTTTGATCATTGTGATAAAACCAAATATGATAAAAATATAATAAAAATATTTTTAAAAACCTAACCCACGTGTACTTTTGTGATGATTTGGTGATTTATTTGACATGTTAGGATTTATTAATAAAAGTAATCTTGTTGAGTGAAAATCTGCCTGGACAATTTAGCTGTTGTATTACTTGAATTGTCATGAAAAGTGCATAACTGATCGATGTTTGCTATGTTTTGACAAAATTGCCCTTGTGGGGGATAATTTCTAGTAATGTACAATGTTAATACTTGACACTTAAGTAGTTGTTCACACATGTAACGTATCACCAACGTGTTTGTCGAGTCGCACTTATTTAACATGCGTTCGACGAGAGCGAATGTTACTGGATTGATAAAGGATGGAACTGAGGCTAGGGAGGAAATTTCTCACCTGACTGAAGCTATAAAGGAAGTTCAGGATGCTCACGTTCAGCAAATGAAGATAATGAGAAAAATGGAAGCAGAGATGATAGATTTGCATGATGAACTTTTGAAGGCGAGATCCCTGGCAGCGACAGCCCCAGCTCGTTGTAACACCTTAGAGGCGCAAATTGCCCAGAATGCAGCAGAACCTGAGGAAGAACCCGAGGAGGAACCCGAAGAGGAACCGGAGGAAGAGCCTGCTGAGGAGGAGGCACACTCATAGGTGTCCTTAGACGATGACATCTAAGAATGATAACACCTAGATGGAGGGGTTGTCTCCATCCAAACTTATATTTTTCTATAATTTTAAGGATTGATTTTAAATACTTTGTAGCGGATACAATGGTTTTAATCATGAATTATTATTTGGATTATTATATGGTTGTGATGTGATGTTTTATTTCTTACCTACCTTTTATTACATGTATGGTGTGTTGCATATGAAACCGAGAATCCATGTCTAACATTTTATGCTGTGATTCAAGGAGATGTCTGGAAGAAACGCTGGTCATGGTCGCGGTAACATTAACCTAACCGCAGCATAACTCCAAACCCTACTGAATGACCATGCGGCGGCAGCTCTAGCTGCGCACGTTCAGAATCAAGCCGGAGGTCAAGCCAGAGTCTGTACTTTCAAGAACTACTTAGACTGCAAGCCTAATTCATTTGACGGCACTGAGGGAGCCATAGGTTTCCTGCGTTGGGCCGAGAAGCCAGAGTCAGCTTTCGAGATGTGTAACTGTCCACCAGCCAGCAGGGTCAAGTTTGCTGCTGGAACATTGCAAGATTCCGCCCTCACCTGGTGGAACTCTAATGTGCAAAGTATTGGTTTGGAATTGGCAAATACTATGAACTAGGAGAAATTCAAGAACATGATTCGGGAAGAGTATTGTCCTAGAGAGGAAATCGCGAAGTTGGAGTCGGAATTTTGGGCGCTGAAGATGGTGGATTCTGAGATTGAAGCCTACACCACCCGTTCTCACGAGCTAGCAGTGATGTGCCCGTGGATGGTAGATCCGCCAAGTAAGAGAATCGAGATGTATATCGATGGTTTGGTACCCCAGATTCAGGGTATGGTGACGTCTTCTAAACCAACCACTATTCAGCAAGCGATCCGAATAGCCCACAAGCTAACGGACCAAGCAGTGGCACAAGGTGCGTTACCACCTAGAGGTTCCACCTCTAAAACTCGTGACAACTCAAGCACTGACAACAACAACAACAACTCTGGTAATGGAAAGAGGAAATTTGACAACACCAGGTCCTCATCATCGAAACCCCCACAACAACAACACCACCGTAAACCCGAACTAGCTCGGAACTTCAATAATCAGGGTTCTAAAAATAACAACAACGGTGGCGGACAGGGTTCGAGTGGCTATGCTGGAAAGTACCCGAAATGCAACAAGTGGAACTATCACCATGCTGGCCCATGCAACCGTATCAAGTGTTTGCGATGCGGTAAATTGGGTCTTCAGGCCAAGGACTGTAGGGGAGACCTAGCGGCTAAGGGTGCTCCTAAACATCCTACAGCGACGAAAGGGTGCTTTGAGTGTGGTCATGAGGGTCACTTCAGGAAGGATTGCCCCAAACTGAAGCAGAATGAGAACAATGGAGGCAATAACAGTGGCAGGAGCAGTGGTAAAGGCAGAGCTTTCGACATTGGATCGGGCCAGGCCCGCAACGATCTGAATGTGGTTACCGGTAAGTTCCCTGTGAATGACAGTTTTGCTTCTGTTTTGTTTGACACTGGAGCTGATAGGAGTTTTGTATCGAAAGCCTTTAGTAGATTCTTGGACTTAACTTCAACCCCGTTAGATGCTAAGTTTCCTGTTGAATTAGCTGACGGTAAGTCTATTGAAACAACCCATATACTAGCGGGATGTAAGTTGAAACTGTCAGGTCATACCTTCGATATCGACCTCATACCCTTTACGCTTAGTAGTTTCGATGTCGTTGTCGGCATGGACTGGCTATCCGAGAATAGAGCTGAGATTATATGTCACGACAAGGTAGTCCATATCACTACCTCTTCCGGCGAAATCATCTCGATACAGGGCGAGAAGAGCGCCATGACTACAAGCGTCATCACCCTCATGAAGGCGCATAAATATTTACGAAAGGGCCATCCGGCGGTTTTAGCTCATATGGTCGAGAAACCCACGGAGGAGAAGCGAATCGAAGACATACCGATTGTGTGAGATTTTCCGGAAGTCTTCCCGGAGGATCTGCCTGGACTCCCACCTATTCGACAAGTCGAGTTCCAAATCGAATTAGCCCCCGGTGCAGCACCCATAGCACGAGCCCCGTATCGGCTCGCACCGGCGGAGCTTCAGGAGTTGTCCACTCAACTACAAGACTTTTTGGATAAAGGTTTCATCCGACCTAGCTTATCACCATGGTGAGCCCCGGTCTTATTTGTTCGAAAGAAAGATGGAACTTTCCGCGTGTGCATCGATTACCGGGAGCTGAACAAGGTTACGGTCAACAACCGTTATCCCTTACCCCGAATTGATGATCTTTTCGACCAGCTTCAAGGATCGAGTTACTACTCGAAGATCAATCTGAGATCTGGTTACCATCAATTAAGAGTGTGCGAAGAAGACATTTCTAAGACGGCATTCAGAACTCGGTACGGTCACTACGAGTTTTCGGTTATGCCTTTTGGCTTAACCAACGCACCAGCCGTATTTATGGATCTCATGAACAGAGTATGCAAGGCGTACCTCGACAAGTTTGTGATTGTTTTCATTGATGATATCCTCGTTTACTCCAAGAACAAGACCGACCATGAAGAACACCTGAGGTTAATCCTGGAATTGCTAAAGAAGGAGCAATTGTACGCTAAACTCTCGAAATGCGAATTTTGACTTCGCAAGGTTCACTTCTTAGGACATGTGATCAATGAGAGTGGTATCCATGTCGATCCCGGCAAGGTAGAGGCCATCAAAAACTGGGAATCACCTAAGACTCCGACTGAGGTGCGACAATTCCTAGGACTGGCTGGCTACTACCGACGTTTCATTGAGGGATTTTCCAAGATTGCTAAACCCCTCACCGCATTGACACACAAGGGTACTAAGTATAATTGTGGTGACGCGCATGAGTCTGCCTTCCAACTTTTGAAAACAAAACTCTGTAGAGCGCCTATCCTAGCCCTCCCCGAGGGAACAGAAAATTTTGAGGTGCACTGTGATGCATCGATACAGGGTCTCGGTTGCGTCTTAATGCAACTCGATAAGGTTATAGCCTATGCCTCTCGACAACTACGGATCCACGGGAAGAACTACACGATTCATGACCTGGAACTCGGAGCTGTGGTGTTTGCTCATAAGATATGGAGGCATTACTTGTACGGTACCAAATTTACCATTTACACCGACCACAAGAGCCTCCAACATATCTACGATCAAAAGGAGTTGAACATGCGACAACGTCGTTGGGTCGAGCTACTTAAGGATTATGACTGTGCCATCAAGTACCCTGGCAAGGCCAATGTAGTGGCCGATGCTCTCAGTAGAAAAGAAACCGATAAGCCTAGACGGGTGCGAGCATTACAACTCACGATTCACGCCAACTTACAGATCAGATTCGTGATGCTCAACTCGAAGCGTTGAAAGACGATAACCTCCCATCAGAACTCATGCGGGGCCTGAACAAGCAACTTGAAACCAAATCGGACGGGGTCCGATATTTCGAAAACCGGATTTGGGTCCCTCGATACGGAGACTTAAGGAATCTGGTGATGGGCGAAACACACAAGTCTCGATATTCCATTCACCCTGGCTCAGATAAAATGTACCATGACCTAAAGGCACTTTACTGGTGGCCAAATATGAAAGCCGACATTGCCACCTACGTGAGAAAATGCTTGACTTGTGCAAGAGTCAAAGTGGAATATCAGAAACCATCTGGTCTGCTACAGCAACCGGAACTTCCAACATGGAAATGGGAACACATTTCCATGGATTTCATCACGGGATTACCCAAAACACCAACGGGATGCGATACCATCTGGGTGATCGTTGACCGGTTGACTAAGTCTGCGCATTTCTTAGCGATCAAGGAATCGGACAAAATGGAAAGACTGACTCGCATCTATATGAAAGAAGTAGTGTCCCACGGAGTGCCTGTCTCAATCATATCTGATCGAGATTCCCCTTTCACTTCGCACTTCTGGAAGTCACTACAAAGCGCACTAGGCACCCGCCATGATATGAGCACCGCATACCATCCTCAAACGGATGGGCAAAGTGAATGCACCATTCAGACCTTGGAAGATATGTTGCGTGCATGCGTGTTGGATTTCGGAAAAATTTGGGAACCCCATTTGCCATTGGTAGAGTTTTTGTATAATAACAGCTACCACGCAAGCATTAAAGCAACGTCGTTTGAAGCGTTGTACGGACGGAAGTGTCGATCACCACTTTGCTGGGCAGAAGTGGGTGATAGCCAAATCACTGGTCCAGAATTAGTACTTGAAACCTCTGAAAAGATTGTCCAAATCCGAAACCGCATGGCAGCAGCACGAGATCGCCAAAAGAGTTACACCGACAAGCGCCGAAAACCTCTGGAATTCTAAGTGAACGACCAAGTTTTACTCAAAGTCTCACCTTGGAAAGGTGTAGTTCGCTTTGGAAAGCGAAACAAACTCAACCCACGATACGTTGGCCCATACCGGATAACTGAGCGAATCAGTCCGGTTGCGTACCGATTGGATTTACCAACAGAACTCAGTGGCGTACATAACGTTTTCCATGTATCCAACTTGAAGAAATGCCTTTCTGACGAATCACAAGCAGTTCCTTTGGGCGAGTTGCAAGTTGATGAACAACTACGCTTCATCGAAGAACCAGTCGAAGTTTTGGATTGGGAAACCAAAACACTCAAGCACAGAAAATTTCCCATCGTTAAAGTTCGTTGGAACTCGAGACGTGGACCAGAGTTCACGTGGGAACGCGAGGATCAAATGATGAAAAAGTATCCTCACATTTTTGAAGGGTTGACCAAACAACGAAAACCGCGAAAGTCGACAAACCGTCAGAAATCACCGGAGGTATGAATTAAATTTCGGGACGAAATTTATTTCTACTAGGGGATGATATGACAAACTGAAATTTTTGCCTTTTTCAGACACCCATCGCGACTTGACTCAAATTTTCGGGACGAAAATTCTTTCAACATGGGAATGATGTGACACTCGTCAATTTCAGGTTAACTCCATTAATCCGAACTCCGTTAATTCAAACTTAAGATCACACGAACTATAACGCATATCTCATTACATTTAAACTAGGGTTTAGATGACGCATGACAAGTAGTCTTTCCGAATTCCACCGAGACACACACGAGTCGACTCAAACCGTTGGTGAACAAATAATATATAATATAAACAAGTGCTCGGTATAAATATGTGTTATGTTGACATATGATTGTGTGCTTGCATAGTATAACCTCTTATTATGAATTTTATAAACTAGTTATGCTAGAATTAAGTTCACTTGAAGTTTAGGGTGCGATTTGTAACATGTATTATATTTAATAAATATATAAACAACATAATCACCCAACCCTAATCCCACTCTCTCCCTCTCCCCTACACGACGGCATCAGCCCCCCCCCCCCCCCCGCCCTCTTCACCATTCTCGGCCGATCACCACACACACATACAATACAAGTTGTTTGCAAGGTTGTTGAAGGATCCAAGGTGATAACTAGGTAAATAAGCTTCATATCTAACCCATTCTATAAGTTAATTTCATGATTAAACCTGAAAATCAAAAACCCTAAGTGCTAAATGTGTTGTTAGTTGATGAATTAGGATATCATGTATGATTGTTAGTGCAAAGGTTATTAGTTTGTTGAGTTTTGACGAAAACTGATGCTGGACAGATTATTGGATTCGTGTTTAAATGACTATAACTCGATTTTAATTACATGTTCTGAAGTGAGTTTTGATTCTATAATGTAGTAGGTCGAGTCTAATTTCTAAAGAGCATAAATTTGTAATTTTTGGACGTGTAGAAGTTAGTTTTTATTATTTTACAAATCTGTTGTGCAAGTCTGATTCGGGAAGCCTGCTGGTAAGCTGTTTTGTGACTAACATATCTCATAAACTACAAGACCAAATGGGTTGGTTCCACTTCTGAAAGTTAATATTTTGAGTTAGGAATCTAAACCAATTGGTCTTGCATTAATTGGATTTGTCATTTAATGGTAATAACAAATAACATTCTGTTGCGCATGATAATGATTGTTGTGTGTTTGCTGTGATGTTTTCATCATTGTGATAAAACCATATATGATAAAAATATAATAAAAATATTTTTAAAAACCTAACCCACGTGTACTTGTGTGATGATTTTTGGTGATTTATTTGACATGATAGGATTTATTAATAAGAGTAATCTTGTTGAGTGAAAATCTGCCTGGACAATGTAGCTGCTGTATTACTTGAATTGTCATGAAAAGTGCATAACTGATCGATGTTTGCTATGTTTTGACCAAATTACCCTTGTGGGGGATAATTGCTAGTAATGTACAATGTTAATACTTGACACTTAAGTAGTTTTTCACACATGTAACGTATCACCAACGTTTTTGTCGAGTCGCACTTATTTTCACAAACGAAACACGAAACGCATCTCATGCATAAGTTGTATGTGTCGAGTCTAGGGACTCACTCGTAGTTCAATACTTAGAAAATCTCGTTTTTGTTTTTAGAACACTAGTGAGGATTTCTTGTGAGACACACTTTTCTCGGATCTTTTTGATTATCTTCGCAAACAGTGAGTTTCACGTCCCCTTTTTACTCTTTTTAAATGTTTTTATTTGGCCGAGATAACATACTCCAACGCTGTAGATTTTGTTTAGTTTTTATATATCACTTGTAAGGCTAAGTGGCAAACAAACCAACCAAAGTCCTTCATAACATAGAACCGGTTAATATTTGGATAATAGCGAGTCACTGTTGAGTAGTACTACTGGGTTTGACAAACCCCGCCCAACTCTAAACTCGACTGTAGGTCGAGTGGGTGTAATTTTGGCTAACACATTACCATGGTCGTGGTTGGCATGGTGGCAAGGCAATTGATACACAGTCAGCTTCGGTGTCGAACACTTAGTAATACATGCTTGATAGGTTAGCTACCTATTGATATATAATTGACTTAACACTATCTGTTAACGCAAACGCAAACGCAAACGCAAACGTAAACGCAAACGCAAACACTTTATTTATATAAACCTGTGAACTCACCAACCCTGTGTTGACACTTTTAGTATGTTATTCTCAGGTAGCCGAGGCGGGCGCGCGGTATAGGATCATGCATTCGCTAAACACCATCGCTTGAAAACTTCTTTTAATTTTTATCTTAATAACTTGGGTTTTTAAGTCGTCCTGTGTGGCGCAAACTTTTTGGTTTACAAATTTACGCTTCCGTATTTTATTTAAGACTTAATGTCTTGTTGGTTTGAAAACTTTAAACGTGGTGTTTGATTATAAATAATGATTCTGATCCTGTTAGTTCACACCCTCTGACGGTAAAACTCCGTTAGCGGATTTTGAGGGTGTGACATTTCAGCCTTATGATCTGTCATAAACTTCATCAATGCATCCAACTTTAAGTGCACCGAGTCATCCGCATTTCCCGAGGACTCCCTTTGCTGGTCCTGATTACCCGAAAAATTCCCCCCCCCCCCCGATTACCGTCTCTGTTATACCCCCGATTCTGATTACTCGAGCCCTGCTGATAACCGCTCTGGCGGTAATTACCCTGCGATCTATTCTGACTCGATCCCTGAAAGTTCGGGTTCAACTGAGAAGACGCGTTCCCGTAACAAAAATTCGAGTGGTTCCTCAGGCCCGGGTGATATGTGTTCGAATTGAACCCTTGGCCTTTGTAATCCCCGTAAGCATAACTGACTTCCTCGGTATCATCCTCCTCGTCATCATAAAACTCGGGGCAATTTTCTGCTTTGTGCCCGAGTTCACCACAATCTTCACAAACCGGGAATTTTACTCCAACTTTCCCTACTTCTTTCTTCTTACCCTTTCTGTACCCAGCCAGTTCACGTTCTAACTCAGCAATTCTTTCAGAATCACTCGTGACTGACTTAACTGATCTGGATGAATTACCCCGTCTTCGTCTTTCAGCTGCTGCTTCTGCCTTGGAATCTTCACACATGAACTCTAAAAATTCCCAATCATCTTCCTCAGCCTGATTTAACAACTGACCATTACACGAGGCCTTAAGATGCTTTCGGTCCTCGTATGTCAAACCATCAACAAAGCATTTTACCAGTTCCCACAGTTCGATTTAGTGATGTGGGCATTTTCTGATCATATCCTTATACCTGGTAAAAGCTTCATGGAATAACTCACCTGGTAACTGTGAAAAGTGACGAATGTCTGAACGGGCCTCGGTAGTCTTCGACTGTGAATAAAACTCGTTTAGGAAAACTTGTTGCATCTCGGCCCAGTTTCTGATATTGTGTGTCAGTAACGAGTTAAACCACAGTTTCGCTTTGTCTTTTAATGAGAACTGAAATAACCGCAACTGGACTTCATCCTGATCGAACGTACCATCACCAATAGACCCGCAAATAGCCGAAAAATCGGTTAAGTGTGAATACGGGTCTTCCGAAGCCATCCAGTTGAAGTGAGGAACGATGTTGATGTAAGATGGCCGGAACTTAAAAGCTTGTTGTCCCTGCACTCGTTCCTATGGAACCAACGGGGATGCTCCGTCTGAGATAGACGGTCTGAACAGACTGTTAACACCACGAGCCGGGGCTATGTAATTTCTCCTTTTCCCCTCGGGGTTTCCCATACCGCCCCGGTTAACCGGAATACCACGAACTCTTTCAAGCCGTTCCGCCCGATTCACCCTGCCTCGATCCCTTCCGTTTCTGTTCACTGGTTCAGCCCATCTTAGATTAACAGGCTCTTCCGCTTCTTCTTCATACTGATTATAACCCTCAATATCTGGTTCATCAACCACATTCTCAGGCTCATCTGCCCGATTATCTCTAACCCATCTGTCAACCTCATCGTCAGCTTCCCGAAAACCTTCGTTTCCATTATTGTCTTCACCCTCATCCTCATCTTTAGTCGGAACACTCGATCGAACATCATCAATATTTATCCGAACTCGGCGTTTGGGGTTATTGTTTGGAGCGGATGGTCCGGCTTGGTTAAAGTCGAGGTTTAAATTTCGGTTAGGATTTCGGTTTCGGTTTTGATTTCGGGTTCCGGAGGCACGAGCTGAGTTGTTTTGGTTATTCTGGTTATTGAAGTTTGGTGGGTCGGGTATGTTGTCTGGGTGAAACATGTTGGTTCGTGGAAGTGAGTCTTGGTTTGGGGTATTGTTCTGGTTCTGGTTTTTGTTTTGGTTCTGGTTCTGGTTTTGATTCTGGTTCTGGTTTTGGTTTTGGTCTTCCATCTCAGAATTTCTGTTTTGTACTCAGTTCTGCCGAGCTAACCTCTCGATTTCGGGCTCGTAAACTAACGGAAACTGTCGGCCCGAATGGCGGGTGCGCATAAACCTGTAATCTGCACAACTAACACAACCTGCGTAAAATGAAAAAATACAAATAAGATAAAGTAAAATAAAATTTAAACTAAAAACTGAAAATTAAATAAAACACGAAAATCAAATAACACGAAAAACAAAAAGCGCACTAACTCCCCGACAACGGCGCCATTTTGATGACCGTCGTTTGAGTCAATCAAAAACCTAGTTAAACTATATAGATAGGATAAGTAAGGTATCGTATCCACCAGGAGTATCTGGTCAATGTAATCGTGTAAACAATTTCAATATTATGAAGTAACAGATTTAGTGCTGATCACACAAGCAATTAAGTTGAATTTAGAGAATTAAGCAAACAAACAAGTAAACGAGCTTCAATCAATTAACAAAGCAAATCACACCCGGGAATTCAAGTAAGCAACCAATAGTTATCTCATGCAACCTATCAGATTAATTATAAATGATTAACTAAAGACTGATTAATCAGACAAAACCTTAGACGTCAACAATCACTTTACACATGGCACTGGTTATCAAACAGTCCTTGCCAGTGTGACTCAGTTAAGGGTAATTGTATGTTTTATTGTATTCAATCTAACCAAACAGTCATATGATCAATTATCTAGCAACTGGTAACAGATCGTTCAGACTAACATAAACCTAAACCGACCGAACACTCAGAAATACCAAACAACAATAATCATATATCAATCATCAATAATTACACAATGATATTCTTAGTCACATGAGAAAAACTATAAAGATTACAAACTATACATCCCGAGTGCGATTCTAGGAGATTAGCCGAGCCTTGACATCATTGGATCTTCAATACGGATGATATGAATCATATGTAGGGTCTTGGCACGAGCTATGGTGGTGGAAATCGCCTCTTGGAGCTGCTAGAAGTCGCCTCCAGCCGCCAAGAATGATATGGAATGAAAGATAGGTCAAAATGCAGCCAAAAACACTTTTAAATATGCTGTTACGAACTCCGGACCGTGGCCCACGGTGGTCCAAGAACCCACGGTACGGTGTAAACTGTTGATTTTGAGCTGGATTGACCGTGGGCCACTGTGGGACACTTTCCCGAAATCTTGTTTTCTTCATATCTTTCTCGTTTCAATTCCGTTTTCTTCGTCGTTTTCGCCCACGTTCTCGTAATTTCATCCTTTATCTCATCATACTCTGAGAGCTGACTTTCAACCAACTTGTTTAGTGGCTCCGATCTTCCCGAAATATCATTCCATGCTCGTACAAGTCTCCAAATTAGCATCTTTAACGATCAATGACCTGAAATATAAAAGCACGTATGAAGTACCAAAGTTCCTACAATAACGAATAAAACTAATAAATAAACGAACTAAAGCATCTACACATTAACCAACCATCAGCCAGCCACTTTTTAAAGTCTGAACAGTCCTTCTGCTTATGAATGTACTTCTTACAGTACTTGCAAAAAGGCTTTCCAGTGGAGTTCTGAGAGCTGGTTGAGGCACCTGTATTATTCTTCTGAACTTTAGCAAACTCCTTTCTTGGATTAGTGTTCTTCCTCTTCTTGGAACTGGGGGCAAGGTAAGCAACTTCAGGTTTGTCCATCTTCATACGCTCTTCCTCTTGCACGCACATAGCGATCAACTCACTCATTGTCCATTTGTCCTTCTGGGTGTTGTAATTGATCTTGAAAGCTTCATAGGCAGCTGGAAGAGAGGTCATGATGAAGTGCACCAGAAAACCATCACTGATCTCCATGTCTAATCCCTTCAGCTTATGGGCCATGTCGTTCATCATCATAATGTGCCCACGAATACCACTCCTTCCATCGTACTTAGTAGTCACCAGTTTGAGAATAAGAGTACTAGCATGCGCCTTAGACGTTCCCTTGAATTGTTCCTCCACAGAAGCCATATAGGTTTTAGCATTTTCAGAGTTTGGAATAGATCCTCTTACGGGCATGCTAATTGAGTTTTTCATAAGCATTAGAGACATGCGGTTGCATCTCTTCCATTTTTTGAAAAGTAAGTGCTCAGCAGAAGTGCTGTTAGCGGTTAGTTCTGGAGATTGATCCTCGTTTAGAGCAAAGTCGAAATCCAGGAAGGCGAGATTAAGCATAAGAGAGTTCTTCCAGGCTGTAAAGTTATCTCCAGTTAATGATGTGATTCCACCATTCGGAGCTGTTATTGGAATTTATATGAGAATGTTAAGATACTAAACTAGAAGAAACTTAGAGTGAACTAGGGGCAACTTAAACTAATGCAGGCATAAATAAGAACCATTTAAATTATGAAGTTGTGATAATAAATATCTATTATTAACATCAAAATAATATATTAATGTAATTAATAAAATTCTACTTAAATAAAAGATAAATCACCTTTGGGCAGAATTAAATTTTACTTAAGTATATGTGCAAAACAATTGTAACACATCACCTTTGGACTGAAGTGAAACAACCATTTTAATTATGCACGAGTTAGTTTTGTTTTGATATAGATGTATCGCATCACCTTTGGGCAGAAGTGATACATTTAAATCATGTTTAAGCTAAACTAACATAGCTTGTATTTAGACTTGAATGATATGTTAGATGTATCACATCACCTTTGGGCAGAACTGTACATCATCATTCATTCAAGTTAAGCTTTTTATATGTTTTGTAAAAGTAATTAATATGAATTTTAAGTATTTACAAAACATTGGTTTACTTAATAGCAAACAAATTATTAAGGGTACTGTTCACAAAAAAATTTAGTCTCGGGATATTAGTTTTCTGCTTTGATGCGTTTACGGGTTTTAGTGTTTTCGGAAACTCAGTGTTCTCCGAAAACTGTTTTAGCCGTAGACACACACACCCATAAGTTTATGAACAGCTAATAACGTTTAATCTGAATTCTTAGGGATTGTTTGTTTATCCAAGATTTGATTATAACAATCCAGATATTGAACCAGATTATACTAGATTTTCGAAAACTGTTATGAAGACGAATAATCATTAATTTACCGGATTTCGAAAACTGTCAGTTTATATCAGACGCGATTTTTTTTAATACCGAAAAATTTTAGGGTTTGTTTATTTTCGGATTATAATCAAAACAATAAATAAATAAAATGAATAAATAAAAAAACGAAAATCTGTTAGGGTTTATCAGTTTTCGGATTTTAATCAAAACGATAAATAAATAATACGAACTAATGAAAACCGAAAACTGTTAGGGTTTATCAGGTTTTAGTCCATGTCTTCGTTTTAGTTCCTGAGTTAATGGAAGACATGAAGAACTGATTAATCAACATCGCTCTTGATACCACATGTTAATCAGTTCTTCATGTATGTAATAGAAAACATGGATATTATGATAAACCTATAACTAAAACATACCTGTCACAGCAGAGAGAGAGGCCACGGCTGATGAGAACGATCCAGACGACATAACAGTCAGCTTGGTCGGGTTCCCCTTTAGGATGTATATTAGTGATGGGGATTAGTGCTCTTAAGAAACCGAATAATATATAGGGAGAGAGGCTCACGAATTTATGTGAGGGTTTAGGGCTAAGTTATTTGATGTTAATTAGTCTCTCCATATTTATATACATCCAAGGGGAAACCCTTGATTAGCAAGAAAGAGTAATTTGGTCCATCAACAATTACCTAGCTGATATAATAATAAGGTATAATTTAATTAACTTTGATCTATTATAATATAAATGATCATGTAGGCCATACATAAATATACATATCCATATATTTATTCTTACAGAGACATCACTTAAAAAATACAACTAACAAATCTAACATGTTTAACTTCAATGTTATCCCTTAAAGCCATCACCACCTTGTTACAAATGAAAAATAAAAGTCAATAACATGTAAACATAACATGGCAAATGACAACTAAAAAGCATCCATCCAAGATGCTTTATAGTGTTTGATATTATATACCTAGGGCTGTAATCGAGCCGAGGCGAACTCGGGCTCGTGATTAAACGAGCTGGCTCAAGCTCGGCTCGTTAACTTTATCGAACTGAAAAATCAAACTCGAGCTCATTAATTTTTTAATTTTTAATTTTTCTATTTTTTTTACAAATTGATCTATAAACAACAAAAATATAATTTTTACAGCAATTTATACAATAATTATATGGTTTACATCGCACAGTGCAAACGAGCCGACCTGCCCACGAGCTACTCGAGATCGGTTCGATAAGAAGCTCGAAACAAACCAAGCTTTATCAAGACCTAGCCTAGGGCCGTCCAAACCGCTCACCGCTCGCTCGTTTTTCCGCTCGTTTGTAAATGAGCCGCTCTGCTCAGTTCGGTTTGTAAACGAGCAAAGGTCTGCTAGGTTCGGTTCAGCTCAAATATTTTTAATTTATTTTTTATATAATTATATATGAACAAATATATAAATATATAGACAACACACATAAATATAAGTATATAAGCTTTATCAAGCCCGAGCCAAGCCCCGTATAAAGCTCTTCTATTTATTGAGCCCAAGCTGGAAATTGTATGGGAATATCATTTAGGCTCGTACATTTTTTTGTTTCAACCCTTTTGGACTTTCATTTAAGGTACTGCACACGAGCTTGAGCATAACTCTTAATTATCACTTGTTTTGGGATTGGTTCAAAAAGATGGGTGAAATGAAAACCACTTGGTTTTTTTACTAAATCGGGTCAGGTTCGGATTCGGGTCATATCGATTTAATCCGGCATGTTTTAATTTGTACTTACGTGATTGTAAACGAGTGGAGTCGCTCTTGAACTACTTGAGTCTGGATTAATAAAATCATAAGATAAAATAAAAATGAAATGCCGAGCTTTTTAGAGCTGGATTCGAGTCGTAGTTTAAAATTGTAACACCCTGAAAACTATGGATGGCAAAATAACCCGAGCCCGACAACGTATACCCGAAACCCGAAGTATCTGGGACGAGTATACCTGAATCCTAAGGGTATTAGGACGGGAATGAGATTAGCTTTGAAATTTTTTGCAGGTACGGACCGGGTTTGGGATTTTGTGATACCCAGCCCGATTACCTGAAGACACATAACTGTTTACTTACCAAATTTGGAGCTTACATAAGATATATTTCTCACCATTTCAAAAGTTTTTTTTTGTGTGTTTGTGCGCATTTCACTACCATGTTTTTATGTTAATGGTTATTGTTAATTAATCAGTCAATGCGCACATTATGGTGTTTTTGTATGATACAGGAACCGGATTTTGGCGTTTTCAATTGGTATTGTGGATGCATGGGAACTAGGCCCGGTTAAGGTTGCACGAGTGTAATTGCTTTTGCTAAAGATCCACGTGAATACCATTTTGAACTCATTGAATGCCTCCGCCCTCTTGAACCAGCTTGTCAAGTATGCTTCGTGTTGATGCTCATGATCGATTCATCAACTTTGATGAAAAAAGCATCGTTTGTATGTTAAATATATTTATAGATCTAATGTAACTTGTTCATGTAGTGTTGATTTAACGATCTATATTTATGCAGGCATGGGAATGAGCCAAACAGATTGATCGAGTAACGCCTCAAAAATATGTTAACTTGTTATATGTGTATCTAGGGACCCTTTTATTATGGTTGCAAGAGGAATGTAAAATATATGTATTCATAGTGTGTGTATAAATATGAAATAGGGGAGCCTAAGGGGCTTTAAACTACAATGGGACATTAATATAGGTTGAGGCTTTGATGTCCCCCAGTGCTTACATGATGCTGTAGAGGGGCTTCAATGCACCCCCCCACCCCCAAATCTTAGAGAGCAGTCTTCTTATGGTGATGACAAGATTGTGTTTTGTGTTTTTATGATAAAACTTTATGCATGATGAAGATGATGATTAACTTAAAATGACCATATATCAAGTCATTGTTTTACACTCTTCTTTTACTTTTACAAACTTGAATTTATCATTGTGGTGTGGTTACGACACTTTTATCATACAAGTTTTTTTCAACACCGATCTAGTTGTCACTGTTGCAATGTTCGTTTAAAGATAGTAAAATATTTGGAGGAAAAAAGAAAAGGTAAACAAAAGATATATCATAAAAATAAAGTGTAGTCGTTGGGAGGTCACCCCATTACCAATTTATTGATGCAGTGCATAATCAAATTTGATTATTAACACAATTTGGTGATGACAAGATTGCGTTTTATGTTTTTATGGGTACTAGGTTATTAATCCATATAACACACGAGCGAAAAATATATAGTTATTTCATATGCCAGACTTTTATATTAAAGATGCTAACAACTATATCTTTTTATTAAAATCCATGGATCTCAACACCAAAAAGTACAATAACAAGTATCGTGGAAGAAATGCCAGTTTTCGCCTTTCTTCTTTCGAGACATAGGTTGACACATTCCTCTTGAACACATGGATTTAGGAACCACATTTCACTACACGCTTCACTAAACATCAGCATGCTCACTGAATTAGGTATGTATACATTAACCAATAAAAATATAGTGAGTCATTTTAGGTCATAAGTAAAATATTAACACTCTAAAAGAAGGTAACTTGTTGCTTACCGAAAAATGTGAGCGTAAGAAAAACTGCAGCTTTATAAACAACATGTTTATAAGTTATTGGTATTTAGAAAGAAGAAGATTATACAATGAATGGCTTTTTTGGATGGATTATGAATTTATACTTGAATCATTTTGATGAGAATGTAACACAAATATATTTTGATATTATGATATTAGTAATATTAAATAACCATAAATGATATGATTTTAATATATTAAATAACCATAAATGAGTGATATCACATTGACACGTGAAGGAGGTTGAGCACTTAATAAAAAACAGTTTTCATATAGACATAGTTGACCATAAACACGTTTTGATATAGCTAGACTCATAGGTGTGTATCATGCATAAAATCAGACATTTGACCACCAATTGACCATTATCATCAAACTATATTTGCCTTGCCAACTCAACGAGATTTCCATAAAAAAAATCTCGCGTCCTTTAAATAAACACAATTTTGATAAAAAAAAAAAAACATTTGATGAATACCTTGTCATTATTAATAACTAGGTTAGGGGCTGTTTGTCTACATCTGAATGAAACCATTCAGATGTAAACATCTGATTTATTCAGACTTCAGACTGTTTGGTTTCAAACAGAAAAATATCTAAATGGTTAAAATTAGGTCTGAATCATTCAGACTTGTTGTTGTTGCAGAATGGGACAGAGGCTCATTCAGACCAGACTCATTCAGATCTGAATGAACCAAACAGCCCCTTAGTTACCTAAGTACTATACAGATTGAATTTTTTAAATTATACAAATCACAATTCTATAGATATGGGGGGGGGGGCAAAATTCATTTTCAAACAAGTATATCACGCTAGATTTGGAATGCAACCATGTTGTCTCGCCAGATTTTGTGACAAGTGTTGTATTTTTGTTGAACAATCAAACCGGGGGGGGGGGGGGGGGGGGGGGTGTTCAACATTTATGGAATTCTATTGTTTTGAAGACAAATCCAGAAATCTCTCATTAAAATATATATTCTAGGAATTTTCTCATTTAAAAAGAACATGCTTAAAAAGTAGAAATTAGGATTACACAAGATCAAATTTACTATAGCCTTATACACAAGTAGCTTATTAGAGCATGCTCATATGTCCATCAAATTTGGTGATTGAGGTTCTCGTAACGTAGGGAATAATTTAGAATGTAGTGAGTGAATGTGAAAAAAAAATATAGTGATTTTTTTCGTATATTTGAAAAGTTTCTATTCACCATCTATAATTTTTAAATACTTTTTGAAAATAGTTGTGAGTGGATGAAAGAAAAATATGATGATAAAGTATTAAAATATATATTATTTAATTGAAAAAGAGAGAGAATGTAATGTGTTTTAATGTAATTTTTGAATTTTTAATACTTTTTGGAAATGATTTTTTTACCGAACTGTTAACTTTTATAAACAAACCAACGCAAAGAAGTGCGCCCCTCATCACAAGTCGGAGAGGAGCCCCCAAAACCAACAATTACATAACCTTGAAAGAACACCACTTAGACCATTTTCGATTTCCAATTAGATCTTTGTATAAACTATAAAAATCCTAGAGACATAATTTCTCTAATTATGTCTTCAACCTTGATACTTTTGCCTTCAAACTACCTTTCATTCCTAGCAATCCAAATACTTCAAAACCTTAAACCCGAGTTATGGTGTAACTCCAACAAATCTCTAACCAAGAAGGCAAACACTAGAGGAATTTTGTTGGTTATTTTAGTGTTATTGATTAACTTGTCGATCCAGGAAATAACGTTAGAGATTAAACGCAGGAGTACGGGCTCGATTTAATTATAAAATGTTATTTGGGCTTTGTATTTATATTTGGGCTTAAGTGTAATGTAAAGTGGGCTTCTAATTATTGATATGGGTTTTTTAGTTTAAACAAACTGATGATATAATACCAGAGGATTGATCGATCGATGAGACAGAAGAGAACAACGGTTACTAGGTTCTTCTCTGGATCTTCATCAAGAACAATAAAAATTCAATTCCATGTTACAGAATTCTCTGTCTTATCCGATAAATCATTGTGTGTAACCAACAAATAGGTTTATCTTTGTTGTATATATTGTGTTGGTTATAACCCAAAATCAATCAATTAAACAAATAAACAAACCTGGTAATCTTGTATGCGATGTAGATGAAGAAATTGCAACTTGGATTATTCTCTAAATCGTGTAATCACTATCCGATAAATCATTGTGTGTAACCCACAAATAGGTTTATCTGATAGTGATTACACGATTCAGAGAATAATCCAAGTTGTAATTTCTTCATCTACATCGCATACAAGATTACCAGGTTTGTTTATTTGTTTAATTGATTGATTTTGGGTTATAGCCAACATAATATATACAACAAATTTTACACCACAAACTCACGTACCCCACACCGCCAAAGCCATCTCACAACTAGTGAAAATGTGATTCGTTGTTTCAATCTCCGAGTCACAAAGGCCACATAGCCGAAAAGGAACCTGAACATTAACACCTCTTGGGTATGAACTTTATCTATTTCCGCCCTCCAAACGTGATTTTGGCACTTTATCCGCACCCATTTGCTCCACCCCGTGACAAAATTATTAGAGTAATCGCTGCTTTGCACTAGAAGTTCCTTAACCAAGAATGACCTAAGTAGATCTCCCAACCACGACCATAAATCTCCTCCCCTTTCCAAGAATCCGATAACAAGGTCTTAAAACAATTTTCCCATTCTAACCTTTCTACATCCGAGGTCGGGTTTCAAGTCCAATCCCAATTCCATACTATTTGATTGCTTTCCCATCTAAAACATTCTCCTACTTTACACTGCTTTTGTTTTTTCAACTTGTAGATGTTAGGGAAAAGAGACCTTAGACTCGAATTCCCGATCCAGATATCTGACCAAAAACTATCGTCCATGCCATTTCCCAACTCCCCTTTAATCAAATTAAGAATTTTCTTTCCCGCCAAGGATAATTTATTAACAACATTAGCTGTGTTTTTCCAGACCCTCGAAAATTTTTTTGTTACCGAACCGACTCCCACCTCGTCCGCTGCTAATCAAAACTACACATTTTTGATTAAATCATCTAATTCAATCAAAATCACTTTCATATTGGTTTGAAGATTCATAAAATCCGAGCCTTCAATGTTGTTCCTCTTTTCCAATTCGTACAACTATTTCTTCGGCCACATTCATCCTAATGGTTTTTTTTTTCGAATAAATTTTACTAAGATTCCACTGCAAAGACTTTCAATGTCAACAGTAAAAAAAATTGATTGTTATTTATTAATAAAAAAATGATACTTTTAGGGTCGTTTTTTATTTGTCTTTTCCAATGTGATGTAGTAGTAGGAAACATGAGTTTTTTAATAGATATTTATGTTCGATCCTCACAAATAACACTTTGAGAGGGCATGAGTGGCACAATGAAGGAAAATCGGAATCGTTGTGATCTCCGGATCGATCCTGAGGGCGTCAAGGTTTTACCACCAGTGGGGCTTCAGGTGGATAGGTTTTCCCCGGAATTGGAGATAACTTGGACGCGCTTAAGGGCTCGTACGGCTGTGTTGGGCCAGATGACGGTAGCCTTTTTCCATTGGTCACCTCATACGAAATACCTATATAATTCTATGTTTGTTAAACATTAAAAAGAAGGTCATTTTTCATTTCATACCCTCAATAGTCGGTTAGTCACCATTAGTTGGTTAGACTTTCAATTTCACAACAATTCTTCCACTAATTACACTCACATTCAATGCACAAAAGTTTCTTATGTTTATTAATATTATGTGAAATTACGCTTAAGATTTCATTATGTCGATTGGACGTGGTTATGAAATTACGTTTTGATTGGTTTTCTGTGTTAGGTTATACGCCTAACAACATCGTGTTCACTTTCCCCAACATTCAAATCCTCTTTGGAAAATTTATTTGTGATTTATATGGTTACTAGAATATCATGATATCATTTGCCGGACTCCTAAATTAAAGACGATAACAATTATATCTTTTTACTAAAATATATGGTCTCAACACCCCCAAATACAAACACAAGTACCGAACCAACAAAAGCCAGATCTCACCCCTCTTTTATGGAAACATTGGCGATTGCATTCCTTTAGATGGCATGGATGAAGGGTCCAATATTCGTTACACGCTTAACCAAATATTACCATGCTCGTTGAATTAGTTAAGCATACATTGACCAATAAAAAAGGTGAGCCATTAGAAGTGTGTTACTCATAAGGTCAGAAGTAAAACATTAACACTCTATAAAATTAAAGGAATGTATTGCTTATCGGCAAGTGTGAGTATAAGAAAAACTGTAACGTAATGATTTATAGATGACATGCTTATGAGTTCTCAGTATTTTGAAACTAAAAGATCATACAACGAAACATTATACAATCACATGGTTCTCTTGGATGCTCCGAGATTACAAATTTATACTTGAAGCATTTTGATGAGAATGTAACTTAAATATATTTTGATATTAAATAACCATAAATGCGTGATATTACTGTTTTCAACAAAAACACATGTTTTCATATTTCTTACCAAAATAAACATCGACTACCATAAAGGCCTACTGGTATACTCTAACGTCTAATATAAATTAAGATGACATGACACTTTAAAAATTGATTAAGTCACTCCCCACTTGTGTTAACTTTGTTAAAAAGAGCCATAAGTTATCTTTTTCACGGTTAAAAGACAAAAAAACAAATATATTAAATTAACAATTAATAAGAGTGAGAGAAGGGATTAAACAATTTCCTTTGGGTGAGATTGATGTGATGCCTATCATCCAACTATTTTTGACGTGCCTCGTATAAGAGATTTCCACCAACACTCTCGCCTCCTTCAAATAAACACAATTTTGATAAACAAATTTGATGAATACCTTCTAGTTATTAGTATCCAGGTATAGAGGTAGGGTACCAAAAAGACCCAAATACCCTTGAATACCACCAGCGGGTCAAAGGGATAATCCTCGTAAGGCACCCGCAGGACATATCGATCACCCGCATAAAAGTAGGACAACGTTATGTCCTAGGAATCATAGGCGGAAACATCCAGACATCCTCAGAGGTCATCCGCAAGGTAACATACACACCCGTTAGGATCACCTTAAAGCAATGTCACAGGACAGTTGTAATCAACCAATTACCTTCTAGAAGAATTAATAAGGTCCTTTTTAAAGGATACGTGACTCATCAACCAATGAATGAATGACAGCTGGCTAGGTTGTTATAACCATGCACATGACCAAGGTTATATATCGTCCTATCATATTAAGACACGTGTCCAGGTTGTTATACCCGTGCACATGCGACGTATAGCCCAACCTATCAAATGAGGGCACGTGTCCAGGTGGTTATAAGAGCATCTTCTAGAAAGGGTCAGCTGACCCAATCACATTCCCACACTCTTCGGCTATAAATACCTTCACAATCTCCATGAGGTATTCATTCACTCCCAACCATCTACTCTAAATACTTAAATGCGTTATCTCTATCAGAACAGTACTTATTTTCACGCCGGAGAGTGGTTATGGGAAGACCCCCCCCCCCTCTTGTCCTTCCTGTAACGAGCTTACGGTGTCTGTTTTGCAGGTTCTAGTCACTGGACTTCGAGAGATTGTGCTCATATCGTTATTGGTTGTTGTATCCTACCCTGTTGACTCATTGGATCTAGAACCCATTAAGGGGAGTAGTTCCGTGTTTCTTCACCAAGTTAGTTCATCATTGTACTCAGTAAATCTTATCAATGGTAAAGCTATGGGAGGGTCTGAAAATGGTAAGATGTAACAATCTTACCTCTACTTCTTAAGAATAGAGAGAATGCTTTCAGTGAGACCCCAACTCGATAGTGGTTTCACATCAATCCTTAGACATAAGGCACAAAACACTCAACCATCACGACCCGGTGCATGTACCCTTGTCTTTCGGCTATCAACGCCACTACATGATGCTTGATTAACCATCCAACACTTTTAACGTTATTTTCACGAAATTAGTTAAAAAAACGTCAAAAATTAATGCAATTTCACTTTTGCCTACCTAAGAGCCCACACATATATACATTATATACGTGCACAACAAGAAAGCCGTAGTATCCAAATTAGTTACACGTGTTAATTAATACTCCATGGATGGAATATTTTAAATTATACAAGTCACAACTTTATAAAAAAATAACGACAAATAAAGTTGAGTACTGCATTATAAACAAGTATATAGTCACAAACTTATTATTGTGTATCCAAAATAAATTAAACAATTCAAAAAACACCTACCATGTTTATTTGAGGAAAAAAAATGTAACATAATAAAAATGTATAGCTAAATGTCTAAATGAAAGTAGGTGCTAATGACAAAAATAAGTATATTTGTGACTAACTGAATGGCAAGCCTTATTAGCAGAATTTCTAAGACACATTAAATGGAGGAACATGCAAGATTTTTAACTTGCAAAATGTGCATGTTAAACTCAACTCTAGGAGAGAATTGAGGTGGTTTTGAACCCGGAAGTGAAGAGCATGTAACACAGGGCATACCTGGTAATGAGTAGCTATAATAATGTAAACAGGGTTCCACAATAATAGAGCCACATCTTGAAGCAGTTCTTGCTTCAAAAGAAGAAACAAATACACCAAATATCAATTACGCATACTTGAACAAATGCAAGATAGTACATATATAATACAAAACAATGAGCCTAAATCTTAAAGCAATGTCTTCTTAAAAGAAACTATAGAAGTAGGGTACCAAAAAGACCCGAATACCCTTAAGCAATGCCCGCGGGTCAACCAGAAGCCCCTCATAAGGCACCCGCGGGACATATAAACCATCCGCATAAATCATTTGAGGAAGAAACACTCTCATAGCACATGCGGAAGCATCCTGGCACCCTCAAAAGTCACCCGCAAGAAGGAATACCCTTCCGCGTAAATAACCACGAGGTAATGCCCCGGGACAGCTGTCGAATAACCAGTTGCCTTCTAGAAGATTTGTCAAGATGCTTTCTTGGGCAATACGTGATCCTTCGGCCAATCAGCCAGTGACACATGGCGTTACAACCATGCACATGGTTAGTATTACTCCTTTAACCAATATCAGAAGGGCACGTGTCTAGGTTGTTATACATGCACATGCAACGTATAAGATGAACCTATCATGTGAGGATACGTGTCCAGACGGTTATGAGAGCATCTTATGAAAAGGACAGCTGGCCCTATCACCTTCCCACACCCTTCGGCTATAAATACCCTGTCAATCATCATGAGGTATTCATTCACTCCCACTGTACTCTCTCAATTTACTTAAGTGCTTATCTTCTACATAACAGTACTTATTCTCACGCCGGAGGGTGGTTACGGGAAGACCTCCCCTCTTGTCCTTCCCGTAACGAGCTCATGGTGTCTGTTTTGCATGTCTTCGTCACTGGACTTTGGGCAATTGGGTTCATATCGTATCGGCAGTTAACCGTATCCTACCTTGTTGACTTGTTGGATCTAGGACCCATTAGTGGGGAGTAGATCCGTGTTTCTTCAGAAACCTATATATTCTTGGTAGAAAATATATAAAACACTGAACCTAAATCTTTGAAAGACCCCGGACCTGGCAGCCCAACTGGACGTTAAATTCATTCATAAACACAACTCTAAATACCAACGTTAAATAAACTTTCACGGAATATAATATTTTTTTTTTAAGTTAGCACAGAAAACAAAAATCATTCATCCTAACACATTTATGTTACAGTTGAGTGAACGTACAATTTAATGCTTTAATTATTAAAAGCTTAATATGGTTTTACCACAAGATTTAATATTCCTATATCTTATTCTATATTATGTTAGAAATAAGTTTAATATTAGCCTTTCTTTTTCATAACATGGAATTTACCAGTTGTCCTATTTGTGAATTGTGATAGTATAGATTATAAAGGTAGATTTGTGTTCACCCAAAGTTTTTGTTTAGGGTCTAAAGTGACATTTAATACATTTTTTTTTTTGAAAGTGACAGAGAATTTTAAACCAGGTCTTCTGGAAAACTCCAATAAAATATCTTTGGGAGTATATAAAACAATTTTGAAATCAATTAAGTACACATCATGTAGGTCCCATGGACCACCCCAAATTCATATAATATGTCATCCAAACCATCCATCATCAAAATGTATCATACGTGTAGAACAATAGGACACTCTTTGAGGTGACTATTTTCCAAATGTATGTTCCCCACCTTCAATAATTCAAGAATCCATCAAATTAATGTACATCCTTTATATTTAGACTCTTCTTGAAACCAAGAAAAAAATGGACCTTGAAGATGAAGAGTGGGTAAATATTCCTCATGATCTTGGACTTCCAGAAGTCCAAGATTACGAGGATCAAAAGATCTTCTCAGAAAAATATGTCAAGAGTACGGAAAAATATTACAAACCGAATTACTTCTATACAACAGAAACGTTTCAAGATTATGTTGAAGATGAACCAATATTTGAAAAGCGATCGGATCACGAAGAAGTCAAAGAAATCATCAAACATCCAATTTTGATCGAGGGGTCTAAGGAAAATTCGGAAAATTCATTTGAGTCTGAGTTAGACTCAAATGATCAAGATCCGATCTTTCATGTTTTATTTAAGAAAGAAAACCAATTTGTCGAAATGAAAACGGGTTCTCAAGAATCTGATTTGTCTCGTATTGAGACGGTTCCATTGGAACAACATGAAAAGGATGGTGACAATTGTTCATCACCATCAAAGATGATCAAGAAAGAAGTGGTTGCTTGGAAAGAAAGTGATCATAAGTTGAATTTTTGGAAGTGGGGTTTAAGTGGGATTGGTGTTTTTTGTTCTGTTGGTATGACTGCTTTTACCATTTGTGTCATAATATGTGGAAGTGGCAGAAGGCACAAACAACAAAACCAAAAGCTTAGGATTCAGATCTACCCTGACAACAAGGTTTGGTTACTTTTTTTTATTTTCTACATTTTTACACAATATTACATGCTTTGAATTTTTTATTTAACTAGTCAATGGGTGTATTTATATACAAGTTTTTGAAGTATTAGAAGTATTGTAACTTCACACGCTACTATCACTATTAACCAAACTAGTTGTATAACTAAGTAAGTGACTTACAATTCGCTTGTAGTTAACTTGGTAAAACTCACTCCTAGCTCAACTTAATCTGGTTTGACCGGTAAAAATTAGGGGTGGGCAGAAAACCGAATTAATCAAACCGAAACTGAATTAACGGAAAAACCGCACCGAAAAACCGAACCGAAACATTAACCGACGGTTAATTTTTTGTTTGTTTGAAAACCGAATTTTCGGTTTCGATTCGGTTATCCATTTTTAAAAAACCGAAAAAACCGAACCGATTGATGGTGATAAAGATTATCAAGATGATGTGAAATTGACTAAACCTTGAAGATGAATAAGACGATGAATAAAAACTGGACTAAACTTATAATGTTTTTTAATTAAGAACTTTGTTGAATTTTAAACTCTATTTAACAACTTTGTATACGTATGGTTTCACGTAACACGTGTCTAATTGTGTTTTTTGAATTCAATATATATGTCGTACTCTAATAAGCTTAAAATATGCATTTTCATTTTTTTAATTTTTTATTTGCAATGTTTACACATAATTGAAAAAAAACCCGAAAATAACCGAACCGAAATAAAAAATAACCGGAAAATCAAACGGTTTGTATATTCAAATAACCGATTACTTCGGTTTCGGTTTGGGTTTCGTCTAATAACCGAACCGTGCTCTGCGCCTCTGCTCTAGTAAAAATATTTAAGCTGCCGCTAGCTCACTCTTGCACTGATTTTTCTTATATAACTTAGGTTCTTTGTCAACTTGACTTGTATTTATTATAAGCTTGAATTCTTAAGTTAAACTAGTAATTACTAGCCACATAACATCACATAACAAGTATTTTCGATCATATAAGTATTGACGTCAAATCTGGATGTGTGATTAGAGGATAAAGCAAGTGGTGCAAAATGCAAATGAAGCAATGTCAACAATGAGAGGAGTTCCTCTGGTCAGGGCTGAAATCACATATGGTGGACACTATGAAAGTATCTAGACCAACTTGCCATCTAAATTATGTACATATTGTAATTAAACTTTATGTATATATAATTTGTATATATATGTATTTGTGTATATATGTAAGAAATAATGTTTGTAAATATTATTAGGAATGTTAAGTTAGAAAACTATGGAAAATAGTTGAGGTGTTGTGGTGACCGTGCTCGACCCCATGGCTTATGCTTTCTAGCAAGTTAACCTTGTCGCATGTCGGGTTGTCGTTGGCGACCCCACCCTTGATAATTTCTTCTTCCTTTTACGTTTTGAGTAAATTATATAACTAGTCTTCGCACTTTATATAGTAATTCAGATTATTTTCATTTTTAAAATCCACAAAATATCATTATTGATTATCCACTGATTCTGATTGTTTACCGTCAAAACTTCAAAAAAGTATATAAATATTAAAAACAAATAATGTAAACATCCCTCGTAATACGATAAAAACTAGTATTAACATATAAATACAGTTAAATTTTTGTGATCAATGTAATGGGTAGATAGATACAAGATAATATCAAAATTTCATGTTCATGTGTTATATTTGTGTACATCATTTTTATCATCTTAATTGTTAGTGATCAAAACACCATCAAGGTTTCTTTTCTACACTCTTTTTTTGCTTTTACAAACTTTTAAGCAAGGTGTTTCATAAAATTTCGAATTTGTCATCACTGTGTGGTTACGACAACTAAGTTTCCATACAAGTTTTTTTCAACGCCGAGCCAGCACCTGTGTATGGCCATACACTTCGTCTTCACGAATGAATATAGTGTTAGGAACAATGGCAATTTTGAGGTCAAGTGCATGACTATTAAAAATGGATCCACATGATTTATGAATTGAAAAGAAAATAAGAGCAAACGTACAAATTCATTGTTTCCTCAACATTCATATCCACTTTGTGAAGAATATTTATTTAAATGGTTATTAGAATTTCATGATTTCATATGCATGCGAGACTGTTAAATTAAAGACGATAACAATTACATCTTTTTATTAAAATATGTTGGTCTCAACTAAACCAAAGGCATAGACAAGTGGTTCCATCGAGGCAAACGCCAGAATAAACTTCTCTTCTAGTGTAACATTGTTTATGACATTCCTCAAACTGACATGGATCTAAGTTCCAAGTTTCTTTACACGCTTCAGCAAACAACCCCATGCTCCTTGAATCAGTTGGGCGTATAAAAAAAATTAATAATAGTAATAATAATAATAATAATGAGTCATTAGAAATTTGTTATTAGAAGTAAAGCATTAACAATAATGTGTTACTTACTGGCAAATACGAGTATAAGAAATAGTGTAATATAAAGTTTTGTAGATGACATGATTATGAGTGGTTAACTAAAAGATTAGATAATGAAATTGCTCTTTTGGAATTTGGATGCCATGAGATTATGAATTTATAGTTGATGAGAATGTAACATACATATATTTTGATATTATGATATTAAATAATAAGTTAATAACCATAAATACGTGATATGGTGTCACACCCCGGCTTATGGTCTAGGCGTGTGACCAACAGTTGGTACCGGTTTTGTAAATATATCAGAGTTTAGCGGAAGTCTTTAAAAAGTATTAATATTTTGAAATATTAATTTATTTATAAAGCCTTATTTATAATAAAATATTAATATACCTTTCAAAACATTTTATTAACAAATCTTTATTTTGTAATAATATTTAATTTAAAAAAACTTTTCAGATATAAATATCCGAGTGTTTTTATTTATAAACCTCGTTTGATTTTATAAATCATATTGTTTATAATCTTTCTAATAATTAAAACAATGAGACATCTCTACCTTGCGAACATCCACTTCATGAATAGCTCCAATTCTTGATACTTTACTTTTCCTGAAATGTTAGAAAATACGTCAGCGATATGCTGGTGAATGCGCTGACGCTAAAAATATTTTCTTTTACTTTGTTACCCCTCGAGACTACGCCTGCCTCGGCCCATCGTGGCTTAGGAATAACAAAGTTAAAACAACACATTTATAAATTCTGAGTTTCTACACTAGGTAACCTCAGCAAACACCGCAGCGTTCGACTTAGTTAAGTACCCGTATGTATACACATGGTCGTGCTTCCTGCAGGAAAGCGTCCTACGACCAGGCGTGGTGCGATGTGCCCACCGCGTACTACCACATATGTAAGGATCCAGACAAACGTATACTACAGCCTGAGGGCTAGGCTTATACCCTTATTTATAACGGTTTTAGGAACACGTATTTCCTTGTAAATAATTTTCATATAATACGTTTGACTCGTTTAATATAAGTTTGTAAAAGTTTGGGGGCGTATTCACCTTTTGATTTGGATTGGCTTCAAACACCGTCCGAGGGTCTTTCCCGTTACTACCTCGCACCTATAGTACGAGTATAGCATTTTCTTTTGGATCAGCTTTAATACACTGTCCGAGGGTCTTTCCCTCTTCTTTGTTATCTCGCACCTATAGTACGAGTATAACTTTTTGTTAGTCGGATATACAATCTGGCTTAAGACCTCTAGTCTCTTTTGTAAAATCTTTACCTCGATTTTATTTTCTTTATGAACCTTTAGTTCAAAACATATTTTCTTTATTTTAAACCTTTAGTTTAAAATATCATTTCTTTCTTTTCTTTTTCAAGTTAAAATTATTTCTTTTTAACTTATTTCCTTCACGAGATAAACTTTTAGTTTAACTTGTTTTCTATGTTTCTTCTTTATTAAGAAACGTATTTTTTTCTTTTACTTATTATATAAGAATAATAAAATTAAACTATAACTATCTTCTACTTTTCTTTTCCTTTTCTTTTATAATATGTTTGAACCTATAGTTCAAATCATATATCTCTTATTCTCATATTCGGACTTTTAGTCCGTCATGTTTTCTTTTCTAAAATCTACATTTTTCAAAACGTATACTTATATATACATCGTTTAGTTTATATTAACGATGTATATATTTTCATTTACTTATTATTATTTAATATATCTTTAAATAATACTTTTATCTTTATTTATTAATAAAGATTCTTTCATTTATTTTCTTTATTATTTCTCTTTTACTATTATTTAAAATTTATTTAAATAATAATCATTCTTCCTTTATAATAAAGAATTTATATTTTTATCTTTATCTTTATTTGTTTTATTTTATTTTCTTTTGTTTATTTTCGAGGTATTGAGTATACCATTGACTAGGGTCTAAGCCTTATTATTTTATTAATATTTTATTCGGACATTATGCCTACCTTGTTTGGCTTATTATTTTCTAAACTCACGGGCAGCACTTCGACGTTGACACGCATATCGAGAATCTTGATCAACACTTTCTTGGCACGCAAATCGAGGTACGCTGGTCTTCAAGTCTCGCCGACACGCACTTCGAGGAGGGTCGTCGGTTCGTTTCGGGTCGGCACGCACTTCGGTTTATGGCACAGATTACGAGGTATAATGTCAGAGTTTTATGGTTACGGAAGACGAGGTGGTCGGTACACATTTATCGAGGTGATTTTTTTAGAGAGATGTTAGAGAGAGAAAGAGTGTGTGAAATGGGTGTGAGAAATGAAAGGGTGGAGGTTGGTATTTGTAGACTTTTTCTCGGGACCCATCGCGTATCGTGATGTAGGCATGATGAGTCACGGGTAGGCTTGCCACGTGGCGGTCTTTGTGCCACGTGGTGACACGTGGCAGGACACGTGTCACCATGTCATGCCTTTACGCCACGTGGTGACACGTGGCAGGAGCATGGTGCTACCATGTGACACGTGGAGGGACACATGTCACGTTGTCAGACCATGTCATCGCGTATCGCGATGACACTGGGTTTTGGTCCGTCGCGTATCGTCGTCTTCCATTTCTTGGGTTTTGAAAACATACCCATCGCGATACGCGATGGGCTTGTTTCTGTGACGTTGCGTATCGAGACCAGACAGGAAACCAAAATTTATATTTTAAGTCCTTGTACTATTGAAACTTAGTATTTTTATCTCGTTATTTTCATGATGTTACATATGACTAATAACAAAGTAATTGGTTGGCGGGTAAATATATTAAAACGAATTTCTAAATTTAAAGAGTGACGAGATTTGCTCTTCTAAATTTATAAAAAATGACTTTTTATTCTAAAATCAAATATTAAAACAATTTTCTTAATTCTCGTAGAATAATGAGGGGGACGGGGCGGTGCGTGATGGAGCTCCCATCATGCGTGGTGAGCCTCTCCACACCGCCGCCGCCCCTTTGTCACGCGGAAAAAATGGATTTTGCGTGATGGGTGTCACGCGTGATGAAGGGTGATGGTGGGGTTCTCGAGGAAAAAAATGACCGTTGGGAGGTGTTGGGGGGGGGGGGGGGTTCACCGGAAAAAGAATCAGGGAAGAAGCTGCGTTAGTATTATTATTATTATTATTATTATTATTATTATTATTATTATTATTATTATTATTATTATTTTAAATACAATTTACACATTTAACCCCTTAACTTTCACATTTCTTTTACACGGAATTTAGAATAATTTATGAATTAAACCTTGAACTTTTGAATGCTATAAAAATTATATAAAAGTCGGGTAAGTTGGCGGAAACGTGACGAGGCCTATATCAACCATTTTTTTGTCGGTTTTTATTTATTTATTTATCTTTGTAACATTTAATCTTGCAAAAAAACAAAAACAAAACAAAAACAAAAAAAAATTTATCACACACCACCACACCACCCCTAGTAAAAAACCATCACATGTGATGGATTTGGGGTTAGTGATGTGACATCATTTTGTTGGGTGGAGTATGTGATGGTCCCCCTGAGTTAAGGAAATCAAACCTAATAAAATAATAGTTTAAAAATAACTATAAGTATGAGTTTTAATACTTTTATTATTATTTTAAACTTTAATAATTAATGTTTTTTTAATCATTCCTATTTATTAAAAATTTTTAACTTGAAAAATTATTTAGTTTTTTAATATGCGAGGATTGAAAAACAAAAGTTGTTTTATGTAGTTTTTAAGTATTTATTGATTTTTTATTAAGTTATTAAAACTTTAAAATTTTAAAAAGCAATTTAATTTTCATTTTTCTTTTTTATTTTAATGACGAGAAAACACAAATTATCCTCTTATCTCTTTTTTAATGGCAAGATATCCCATAATATCTCATTGGCTAGGCAATACTTGTTTTAAAAAATTATCTTTTTAATAAAAGTGGCGATATATTATGGGGATTTCTCATTTTCTCGGTAGCATGACGAGAAAATCCCATACTTTATCGTTGAGAGAGTGAGAAATGAACGCGTGTAAGATCGCTGGTGGTTAAGCAAATTTGTAAATTCAAAGGTCAATATTGTGTTATATATATCTTATTTGGTTATATAACCATATGATCTCTTTTATCTGAATATGTTAGGTTAACCATATGATCTCTTTTATCTGAATATGTTTAACGGAACCAACATCCTCTTCATGCAAAACCTAGTGGTCAAGCAAACCCTAGTTCCGAAGGATCCGATAGGAATGGGGTTCCTTATGCATCAGTTGGTAATGGGCGTTCTTTTGTTGATTCTTTGTTAAATCGGAACAAAGTAGATGAGATTAAGGTGGATGATTCGGTGGAACGGTTTTCTCATTGGAAGGGATGTGCTCTTACGGGGAGGGTGGTGAATCTTCACACGTTAACTTCTTTGAAAAAGTTGGTTCGGAAGCATGGTTGGAGATCATTAGATATTAAGTATCTGGGAGGGCTTTCAGTGGTGTTGGTATTCTACGTTAGTGGGGATAGGGATGCCTTCCTGAATGACAAAGGCAAATGGTCAGACTGGTTTGAGTTTTTAGAACCTTGGTCTGATAGAACTAGTGTGGAGGAGGGTCGGATCGCCTGGCTCCAAGTTCATGGGGTTCCGGCTCAGTTGGTGTTAGACGAGGTATGCGATTTGATTGGAAGCAGATTTGGCAAGGTGGTTCAATCGGCTTCATTATCAGGTGAAGAGAACAACTTATCGTATACTCTCATCGGTGTGTTGAGTAAAGAGTGCAAACGGATTGTGGATCGGGTGGACATTAATTGGAGGGGAAAAATTTTTAAAGTGTGGGTGGATGAAGATGTTGGGGAATGGATACCTGAATGTGTAGTAGAGTATGAAGAGGATGTTGGTTCCGTTTTACCGGAGGAGGATAAGTGTGATGATAATATTGTGCAGGATGAGTTTCATAATGTGCATCGTGAAGAGGGCGAATGTTCTCAAGCTAATGAGTTTTCTGTCAGGGAACATGTTGTTAATGGTTTGAATGGTTGTGTGAACGATAATTCTAACGTGATGGTCGGTGAGTGTTCGAACTCTTATGATCATTCTAATGAGGAAGTGGTCGACAATGGTAACGTTGATAGTACAAATGTTTCTGTGTTGAAAGGCAAGGGACATAAGAAGTTCAGACGGAAGTCTTTATTTTCTAATCGGAGTGGGGGTAGTGGTTCTAGGAAGCGTCCTAAGAAGAGACCAAGGGAGGATAAAGATATGTTTGATCTTGATAGGTTTATCGGTATTATGCACGTGCCTTCGGATGTTACTAGGGGTATCGAGACAGGTGTTGAAGGAATGTTCTTAACACCGGATCTTAACAAAGGGATGTCTACTAATACGGAGGTGGTTCGAGACATCGAGGGAGAGACTGCGGAGCCCTCGATGATTGGTAGAGGTATTGATCCGGTGCAACACCAAGGTCCGATTGAGGTGGAGTTGGAGAAGACCATTGAGTTGAGTAAGGCGTTAGGTGTTGAGAATTTGCAAGATTTTGTTTCTAATGTTAAAGAGGTTCTTGTTTCCGA
Organism: Bidens hawaiensis; assembly: GCF_021521415.1. NCBI lineage: Eukaryota > Viridiplantae > Streptophyta > Magnoliopsida > Asterales > Asteraceae > Bidens > Bidens hawaiensis. The sequence goes on from NW_027494071.1 coordinate 182,018, forward strand.
AGGCTATCAAGAAGGTGTTCAATGAATGTTTTTTCTCTGAACATTCGTGGGTTAGGGAGTTCTAGCAAAGCCGACTGGATTCGAGGTCTTCGAGTCCATCATGAGGTTAGTTTTATTGTTTTACAAGAGTCGCAATTTGTTTCCTTGGATTCTGTGGATGCGGGACGGTTTTGGGGTTATGGTGAGTATTCATTTGATTGGGTTCCTTCGTCTGGAAGGTCGGGTGGGTTATTATCGATCTGGGATTCCCAAGTCTTTCGTATGGAAAGGGTGGTCAAGAATAATAATTGGCTTTTAGTTTCGGGCACTGTGAAAGGAAAGAGTAGCTTGTTTCATATTCTCAATGTTTATTCTCCTCAAAATCTAGTTACTAAACGAGCACTTTGGGGGGAAATTCGTGATTTAATCGGGGAGGGTAATGGGAGGTGGATTGTGGCAGGAGATTTTAACTCGGTTCGGTGTGCCGAGGATAGGCGGAATTCTTTGTTTAATGTGGGTGAGGCCAATGAGTTTAACGATTTCATTGATGATTCGAATCTTCACGAGTACTCCTTGAAAGGGAGGCGTTTTACTTTTGTTGCAGGAAATAAATTAAGCCGTATTGACAGAATCTTCGTTAATTGGGATTTCTTTATGGAATGGCCGTGTGCGGAGTATATTGCTCTCGAAAGGAATAAGCCGGATCATAGTCCGTTGGTTTTGAAAATTGGTTCTTCCAAGAACTATGGTCCCAAACCGTTTAGGTTTTTCAATTCTTGGCTTGGTAGAGAGGATTTTGGGACGTTGGTTAAGAAGACGCTTGTTGATGGCTCGTTTCATGGTTCTCCGGACGCGAGATTGTTGTATAAATTTAAAGCTTTGCGTGATGCTATCTCTAGATGGGCGATCGATTGTAAAGCCAAAGAAAAGGAGGAAAGGGTTTTATTGGAGCAAGAGTTGCGTGATTTGGACCAAACCATGGAGGTTCGGGATTTGTTGGAAGAAGAGACATGGTCTTTAAGCGAAATTAAAAGACGGCTAGGCGAGTTGGATAATCATTATTACCGGGATTTGAAGCAAAAGGCTCGGTGTAATTGGGCGATTCATGGAGACGAAAATTCACGATTTTTTCACGGTTTTATTAATAAACGTAAAGCTTCAAATTATTTTCCGGGTTTGGAAGTGAATGGGGCGTGGGAAACAAACCCGGTTCTCATTAAAAAGGAAGTTTTGCGTTTCTTTGCTGGGAAGTTTAAAGAATCTATTACACATCGGCCTCGGTTGATTGGGTATGGGTTTTCGGTCTTGTCTTCGGTGGAGGCGGATTTTTTGATAAGTGATTTTTCCGTGCATAAGATCAAGAATGCGGTTTTTGAATGCGGTGGTGACAAAGCTCCTGGGCCGGATGGTTTTAATTTTAGGTTCATTCGGTTTTTTTGGGAGTTGTTCGAGAAGGATTTTGCGGATATTCTTGATCATTTTCATAGTGTTAAAAGTTTTTGCTGGGGGGTTGGTTCGTCTTTTATCACCTTAATTCCTAAGGTAAACAATCCGTCATCTTTGGGGGATTTTAGACCGATAAGTCTCATTGGTTGTATTTTAAAGACTGTGTCGAAGGTGTTAGTGAATCGACTCAAAACGGTTATGAATAAGATTGTCTCAGAGCATCAGTCGGCTTTCTTATCCGGGAGATATATTCTTGATGGCCCTTTGGTGGCTAATGAGGTTATTGCTTGGGCTAAGAAGAGGGAGAGAAGAATTTTTATGTTCAAGATTGACTTCGAGAAAGCCTATGATAATGTGAATTGGGAGTTCTTGTTGTCGGCTCTTTCTCAGATGGGTTTTCCTTCGGTCTGGTGCGATTGGATTAGTGGTATTTTGTTGGCGACCAGATCATCTGTTCTTGTTAATGGATCTCCTACATTCGAATTTGGGTGTCATAAAGGCATTCGTCAAGGTGACCCGCTATCGCCTTTTCTTTTTATTATTCTGATGGAGGCTTTTTCAGGTATGTTGAAACAAGCCTGTGATATAGGTGCGTTTCATGGTATTACTCTTCCTAATGAAGGTCCTACTTTATCCCATCTTTTTTATGCGGATGATGCTATGATTATGGGAGAGTGGTCTTCTTTTAATTTTGATAACTTGAAACGTATTCTTCGCATATTTTACTTGTGTTCGGGGCTAAAGATTAATCTCCATAAATCAGTGTTATTTGGAGTAGGTGTAGAAGATGGTGAGATCGATATCCAAGCTGGTTTCATGGGTTGTAAGCCGGGTAGAATCCCGTTTTCTTATCTAGGGATTATGGTTGGCGCTAACATGAATAGGGTGGTTAATTGGGAACCGGTTGTGTCCAAGTTCAAGAAGAGGCTTTCTAAATGGAAAGTTAATTCGTTATCTATTGCCGGTCGGTTAACCCTTATTAAATCGGTGCTGGATAGTCTTCCCACTTATTATTTTTCGCTTTTTAAGGCACCCAAGAAGGTTACCAATGATTTAGAAGCTTTGATGAGAAGGTTCTTATGGGGTGGTTCGGATGAAGTGAGGAAGATGTCATGGGTGGCTTGGGAGGTAGTCATCAAACCTATAAAAGAAGGGGGTTTAGGTATCGCTCGTTTAGAGGTTAATAATCAAGCGCTGATTACTAAATGGCTTGGGAGATTTCTTAATGATCATCACGCTATGTGGAGAAGAGTAGTGTTGTCTATTCACGGGTCCTCGCGCTGTTGGGGGCTTGCTCCGGTTAATAATGGGGTTTCTGGGGTTTGGAAGAATTGTGTTATGTTTTGGAACAAATTTAAGGTTGATGGTGTGGGTTTTAATAGAGTGATCCGGGCCACAGTTGGGAATGGTCGCCAAGTTCGGTTTTGGATGGATTTGTGGTTGGGTTCGGCGCCGATTATGGACAAGTATCCGTCCTTATATGCGGTAGAAAAACATAAAAATGTCTTGTTAGCAGATCGGTTGGTGGTCACTGGATCCTCTCGTCGCATTGTGTGGGATTGGCTTAGAGCTCCTTGCTCCCAACAGGAGGTGATCGAGAAGCAAGAGTTGGAAGATCTCCTTCAAGGGGTGGTGATGGTTGACCGTGAAGATTCATGGTCTTGGGCGGTTGGTAGCTGCAAAGAGTTCGAGGTTTCGTTGATTAAAAGATGGATGGTGCGGTCCGTTGTGGATGCTGGGAGTTTCGGTTTTCAATGGAGCGATTGGGTTCCGAAAAAATGTAATATTTTTATGTGGAGGGCCGTTCTGGATAGTCTTCCAACAAAGGAAACTTTAGCTAGACGTCATTTGCATTGTGATGATCATAGTTGCGCTTTATGTGAGAGTAATGAGGAATCGCTCGAGCACTTGTTAACCAGGTGTTTCATTTCTATGGCCGTTTGGAATGCGATTGGTTCATGGTGCAACATCCCTAGATCTTTTGTTTTCCATGTCAATGATTTGGTGGAAGTGCATAAGGTTTGTGGTGCGACGGGGAACAAGAGATTGATTATTCATGGCATTGTCATCATTACTTGTTGGAGGATTTGGCGGGCTAGGAATGAAAAGATTTTTTCGGGCAAGAACACTAAGGTGGTAGAAATGGTTGCGGATATAAAATCTTTGGGTTTTCTTTGGTACAAAAATAGATCTAAGATAGGGGTAGTGGATTGGAAAAGATGGTGTTTATTTGATGTAACGTGATTGTTGTTTTTGGTTTTTGGATTTCGGCGTCTTTCTCCGTCTTGGGGAGAGTCGTTGGTTGTGTTTGTTTTTAATGAAAGTCAATTTTCAAAAAAAAAAAACTTATCGTAGTTTTTATTTTCTATTTCCTCCGATCCCTTCATTTATAACGTCAATTCACTTGTTGAAAACATAACGATATTCAATCGTTATAACATACCTGTTAAACGTAAAACAATATTTGCTTGGCGTTCAATGGTGGTACGATTCGATCTCGTAGGGGCGGTAGGAGGAGATCAAGATTCAAATAAAAAGATAATAATTAAAAATTTTGGTTTATCTTTTAATAGTGTTTGAGTTTATCTTTAAGTGTTTTTATTTAGTTTATTTGAATTTAAAGTCGTAGTTGAGTTTGGTTAGGATTGCTATGTATGGATCTATATAAACCCATTAGTTTGTTTATGTTTATTGTGTATCTAGTTTTCTTTATCGTAAGTCGTTTAATAAGAAATGCTCTTCGAGCAAACCGTGAGTCGGTGCGCGTGTGTTGCGTTGTTCTAGATACCCACTTCCAAGTTCAACAATACCGACCTCTTGATACTCCGTTTATAACACAAAACAAGTTGTGTGTCAAAGCCAAACTCATATTGGATAGTTAGGTTAACCTCTTAAAAAGTGGTACATTAGATAGTTAAGTTAAACATATGTGTGCATACAAACATGTGTATTGTGGTACCACAACAACATTAGCAACTCATTATTCTTCAAATAAAAAGCAAACACGATCGGTCAATCATACTAGTGAAAAGCACTGGCTTACACATTTACACTAACTAGTAACCAATTAACCATAAACACTAGTAACCATAAACATGATCCATGTTAATTAGATTTCAAAAGATGCTCACTTGCAACGCTTATAAGGTTAAGGAGAGGTTCATTGGTGATAAGAGTAGCATTAGCAGCAAACTCTTCCTTAACCTCGTACTCAATCGTTAATTTCTGAATACATGATGAACCTGTGGCATCATTTGGATTCTCTTTGATCTCAAACCTTATCCTATATAAGGTAAATCCGATATCAAGAAAACCCCCTTCCACAACTTCGGTTTCTTTGATCATATTCTCATTATCGACCTTTGTAAACTTCTCTTTGTAATTTGGGAAACCTAACCCTGCAAAATGATACTATACCGTCATTTATTCGTGTACAATATATCTACACTCGTTTAAAATATAAATCCAACTCAACCTAACAATTTGTCAATCTACTATCAAATGATATAGCTCACTTGTCCTTAATAAATACGCGGTGAGAGAATAAAAGGAATCCATTTTTGTAACATTTTTTTCCAAGTCTAACTGTGACATGATTTTAATTGCCCCCATTATTTGACGCTTCATGTCAGATTGAAACCAGGCTATCAGTAAGTCAAGTCAGAAAGCCTATTGATTTTATTATATATGATAATAATCAAATACGTACCGGGCTTAAAGGTGAGTTTAACACTGCTTCAAGGAGTTTCCCGACAATGAGCTTTCCTAAGTCAAGAGTGCCATAGAGTGCCCAAGCTTTGCTTGCTGGCACCTTCACTTCTGCTTCTTCTGTTAAGCTTCCAAACAATTTTCTTTGTGGTTGGAGTGTGCATAGGAGGTTAGTTTTATACATAAACATGTCAAAATGGAACAGCTTGAATATGTTGTATTTTTTTTTCCAAAAAAGATTCCAAAATTGTTTCATTTGTCTTTTTATCTCTGTTCATGAGTTTTTTTAAAGGAGGAAAGAAAATGAAAACTAAGGATAGTTAAAAAATGAGTGTTTTTGAGTTTTTTTTAGGATGGAAAGGAAAGAAGTATGAGAAGTTAGGAAGGATTAAATTAGTGTATTTTCCCAATAAGTTATCATCCAAAAAATGGGATGATTACTAAGGATAACATAATTATCCTTTCCTTTCCTTTAATTTCCTTCCAACTCAAGAACACACCTAATTAAAAAAAATATCCTTCCTTTCCCTTCCCTTTCTTATTATTCCCTCTCCTTTCCTTTTCTTTCTTTGGTTAAAGAACTCAAGAACAAGGCGTTATTGTTTCTTCACCACATCCACTTGTTTTTATTAATTTATGTTAGGTTATGTTCAATTTTTTTAAAGAAAAGTTGAATGAATTATCTACTTAATTTTTATATTTATTCGTTCATGTTTATTTGTTATAATTTGGATATTATTTTGTGAAACTTTTTATTTAAGTTAAACTTAAAAGAAAAAAGAATCGTCTAACTAAACTCACACTGACAAATTAAATTATGGTTTGATTACGGGGTTTGTTTTATATTTTACGTTTCTAATATTTAAATATTTTTTGTATTTTAGTTTTATTTATTGTAAGAAAATTAATAACATACATAGGGTTTGATGATAAAAGAGTTTCACAAATAAATGAAATGTTATAACCCGTTTAAAAGCTATTTGGGTTTGATGAAACTTATGGCTCGCTTATTTTTTTTTACTATAAAATTGTTTCATAATTATAAATAGTATCTTTTAAAAAAAATAGATATAGATAGATTATCGATGTTTAACTTGAAAATTATTCAATTTTTTAATATGCGAGGATTGAAAAAGAAAAGTTTTTTTCTGTAATTTTTAAGTAATTATGATGTTTTATAAGTTATTAAAACTTTAAAATTTTAATAAGCAATTTAATTTTCATTTTTCTTTTTTAACGACAAGAAACAAACGTTATTCTCTCTCTCTCTCTCTCTCTCTCTCTCTCTCATGGAAATATATCCCATAATATCTCATTGACTAGCTAGGCAATATTTGTTTTAAAAAATTATCTTTCTAATAAAAGTGACGAGATTTTATGGGGATTTCTCATTCTCGGTGGCATGGCGAGAAAATCCCAGACCTTATCGTTGAGAGAGCGAGAAATGGACGCGTGTAAGATTGACATTGATTAAGCAAATTGTGCGTGTAAGATTGCCAATGGTTAAGCAAATTTGTAAATTCAAAGGTATATTGTGTTATATATCTTACTAGCTTTTGAACCCGTGTTTGCACGGGATTTGTTAAATAATAAAATAAAAAGATCCATTATTTGAAAGAAATGAACAAAATTAAAAGTAAAAATAAAATCTATAGTACAAACAATAAGAAGTCTAGAATCTCAAATTTATAAAATCGATTTTTTTATATACAATATTTACATAAATTGTTTTGACCAATTACCCGTGGGTAACTATGATGAATGAGATGAGGGATTAGAGAATTAGAATGAAAATTATAACCCATTTCTCAAAATTGTTTTGTCACATGACCCATAGATTGTTAGGATAAATAAGATGAGAAATAAGATAATTAGAAATGAAAATATAACCCATTTGCCAAAATTATCTTGACCCATGACCCATGGATTGTTAGGATGAATTAAATGAGAGATTAGAGAATTAGAAATGAAATTATAACCCATTTATCAATATGGTTTTGCTCCATAACCCATGGATAAGTAGGATGAATGAGAAAAGAGATTAGGCCAAGAATGAATGTGGGATTGCCACATTATCTTCATTATTTTCTTTTATTAGTATAGTTAGATTTTGGTTATATAACTATATGATCTCTTTTATCTGAATATGTTTTGGTGCCAAAGCCAAACACATATTGGATAGTTAAGTTAACCTCTTAAAAAGTGGTACATTAGATAGTTAAGTTAAATATATGTTACATACAAACATGTGTATTGTGTTACCACAAGAACATTAGCAACTCATTATTCTTCAAATTAAAAAGCAAACGCGATCGGTCACTCATACTAGCGAAAAGCACTGGCTTACACAGTTACACTAACCATAAACATGATCCATGTTAATTAGATTTCAAAAGATGCTCGCTTGCAACGCTTATAAGGTTAAGGAGGGGTTCATTGGTGATAAGAGTAGCATTAGCAGCAAACTCTTCCTTAACCTCGTACTTAATCGTTAATTTCTGAATACACGATGAACCTGTGGCATCGTTTGGATTCTCTTTGATCTCAAACCTTATCCTATATAAGGTAAATCCGATATCAAGAAAACCCCCTTCCACAACTTCGGTTTCTTTGATCATATTCTCATTATCGACCTTTGTAAACTTCTCTTTGTAATACGGGAAACCTAACCCTGCAAAATGATACCATACCGTCATTTATTCGTCTACAATATATGTACACTTGTTTAAACTTCAAATCCAACTCATCCTAACAATTTGTCAATCTACTATCAAATGATTTAACCCTCTTGTTATTAATAAATACATGATGAGAGAATAAAAAAGAATCCAAAATTTGTATAAAATTTTCTTTTTTCATTGATTTTTGTTAGAATTTACCAATCTTTTTTTACAACGTTATTCCGAGTCTATCTGTGACTAGATTTCAATTGTCCTCGGTTATCAGACGTTTCATATCCGACTCAAACCCTCCCCCACCCCCACCATCCCCTAGGGGTGTTCTTCAGGTTAGTTTTTCGGGTTTCGAGTTATTCGGGTTTCAAAGTTTTAAATCCAGACCCGAAACCCAACCCAAATCTCTCACGGGTTATTCGGGCTCAGGTAATTCGGGTTCGGGTTCGGGTTTTTTCGGATTAGGTAAATCGGGTTTCGAGTATCCTAAGAAAAAACAACATTGCTAAATTTAAATGTAACATATTCTTCTTTAGTCGTAATGTAAATAAACCAATAACATTACAAAAATAAACCGATAAAACATCCTAAAAAGAGTAAAATTTAAAAAAGTTCAACCATAATAAACAAGACCAACATAATCGTCTTCGGTATGTCGTGATTAGGTGTTGGATTATAGTTCTTTTAGTCATAAATTGAAACATTAAGGTAGCGTTTGTTATGCAGTAATGACATGCGGAATTGAATGATTCATTACGTTGGAATGAAATAAGATGTGCTTGGTTGCACTAGGGATGAGATCGGGACCGTACCCGTACCTATACCCGTACCTGTACCTGAAAGTACCCGTACCTAAAATCAGTAAATCTTGGTACCCATACTCGTACCCGAATTATATGGTACGGGTACGGGTACGGGTTCAGGTACAGGTACAGGTACAGGTACTTTGGGTACGGTACTCGCTTTGGTACCTCTTTGTTCTTTTAAAAAAAAAAATTCTTCAGTAAACTAGGTATCGGTAATGGTACGATACCGACAATCAATTATCTATAATACCAAAACCGTAATAGCGCAACCAAAACATAATACCAAAACTAAACATGAAACAAATCAACCATAATATAAAATCCATTCCCTTTTCCTTTTCTTACTTTATTGCTTCCTCAATTTCTATAAAAAAACATGAGAGAAAGTTAATAAATGTTATTTAATTATATACACAATTACACATATACGTTTTAATGAAATAAAAATATATGAATACACAATATATGAATATACACATATAAATTGAGAATGAACTTATTCAACTAATATATATATTATGTTTTGAAATCTTGCTTGAAAGCTAAGTCATAAGTGTTGGAAACATAATAAAAACCCCTGCATATTCGAAACGGGTACTAGTACCCGTTATACCCGTACTTGTACCCGTACCTGTACCCGAAAGTACATGTACCCATAATCTGTAAATTTGTGTACCCATACACGTACCCAAAAGATATGTACAGGTACGGGTACAAGTATGGGTACTAAACAGGTACGGGTACGGGTATTTAGGAAAAAAAGCTCATCCCTAGGTTGCACAATGGAATGGAATCATCCATTACACATGGAATCCAATTCCATCAAAACCATTTCTTCCCACCCCCCTTCTTTTTTTTTCATTCCATTCCTCCTTCAACTTACTTTCTCAACAACACCATCATCTAACAACCACCGCCACCACCACCATAGCCACCACCATCATCTGACCACCACCACCTCCGTCGCCACCACCGTCGCCGCCACCACCACCTGACCGCCATCGTCGCCATCACCACCTCCACCACCACCTTACCACAAAAGCTACCACCGCCACCATCGTCGCCATAACCACGGCAACCATTGTCACCGTCGCCACCCGACCATAACCGCCACCACCACTATCACTGCCTGGCCACCACCACTGTCATCACCACCCTACCACCGCCATCACTACTAATGCTACCATCGCTTCACCACCACCACCCCCGTGGCCAGACCGCCGCCACCATTTTCATCTCTACAGCTATATATATATATTGGGATAAGAATAAATTTATTATTTCTATTTCATTCTTAAAAATTTTTTCGGATACTAAACAACATAAATTAATTATTCATTTCATTCCCATATGTTAACCAAACAAGACAAAGGAATGGTAATGATCCATTTCATTCCTTTGTCAATTCCATTCCTTCTCTCATTCCATTCCCCCTTCATTCCATTCCTTTCAACCAAACATACTGTAATAAACAATCGATTCATAATAGGTGGAATGAGAACCATCAACTTGGATTAAATTTGATGACGTCAACGACTAAGCGTAGCCTATATTACCTAAAAAATATATATAGTTTTAAAATTAAAAGTTAATTCGGGTTTTTCGGGTTGACCCGAATATTAGAATTTGGACCCAAGAACCCACCCGAGTTACTCCGGTTCGGGTTTCTCGGGTCAAGTAAGTTCGGGTACGGGTTTTCTCTATTTGGGTTTCGGGTAAAAGTGACAGCCCTACCCTCCTCATGCATGCGGCCTCTCCTTTCCTAAGAGAAGCAACCAGGCTACCACTAAACCAAAATACATGTGGTATCTATTAGTATTATATGATGAGAATCAAATACGTACCGGGCTTTAAGGTAAGCTTAAGAATGGTACCGACCCCACCATCGCCTTCAACCACATCGACTGCTTCAAGGACTTTCCCGACAACGAGCTTGCCTATCTCAAGAGTGCCATAGAGTGCCCAAGCTTTGCTTGCTGGCACCTTCACTTCTGCCTCTTCTGTTAAGCTTCCAAACATTTTTCCTTGTGGTTGATAGAGTATATGCATAAGGTTGGTTTTATACATAAACATGTCAAAATGGAACAGCTTGAATATGTTGTATTTTTTTTGTTCCAAAGAAAGATTCCAAAATTGTTTCATTTGTCTTTTTTCTCTGATTTTTTTTCATCACCTCCACTTGTCAACAATTAAAAGCCGGCCATTATTTTTCTTGTTTCTTTTTAATGGTGATAGAAAATGTCACATCATCATTATGGAGCTTAAATAAGCATGTCATTCATAAATGTTTTTAAAATATATATTTAATAATTATTAATTAATATTTGCAATGTTACAAAAATAAATAAAATAACTAAATAATATATACATCATATTATACATAAAATTATAATTGTAAAAAAAATATATATATAAAAGTAATTGATAAATAGTAAACTAGCCGAGCTCGAGCTTCAAAATCTACTCGCGAGCCGAGCTCGAGTTTTAAAAATAGAGATCGAAATGAGTTGAGCTCAAGCTCTGTGTAAGTTAAACGAGCAAGCTTGGGCTCGGGCTCAGCTTGACTCGTTTACACCCTTACAGAAAGCTAACCATGCACACATGATAGATACCATACCATCGTTTATTTGTCTACAATATATTTACACTCATTTAAAGCTTAAATTCAGCTCAACCTAACAATTGTTCAATCTACTTAGGTAGAATTGATGTGTCAACGATTAACGATTTTGTGTTTATAAAAGAACAATTATTTAAAATTGGGTCGGTTATTATTGGTGGTTTACTTTTAAAAAAAATGAAATATTATGGTTTTCTGGTGGGAAAAAAAGTGAAACTTTTTTGTTTTTTGGCACCCAAGTAGAAAAAATAAGTGTAAAATTTCTTGGATAAAATGACTGAAAAACCCTCATCTAGTCATGTAATTTCTTAATTTTTCGTCCGGCTACTAGCTTGCTAATAGGTGTTTTTCAATGCAACACCGTCATTAAAAGAAATAGCTAATAGGTGTTTTCTAATGCAACACCGTCATTAAAAGAAATATTGATTTTAAGAAGAAAAAAAAAAGAAAATAATATAGAGATGTGTTTAAGAGGTAGTATTTAATTAGCTACACAAAAGTAAAATCTATTTTTTTTATAAATTATTGATAATCATTTTCAAATCCGTATGAGACAGGGAAGAGTTCAGCACCACACCTGTAAGATTCCGATTTTTCTAAATTATGGTAACGATACATGTACCGAAAATGCTCAATTCGATACCAGTACTGTATGCAAAAATTGATAAATACTGGTGTTGATACCGATATCAAATCGCTTAAAAACCTGATACCAAAGCCTTGGTATAGTACTAGTACTGTTATGATACCGCCATACCGGTATCCAATACTATTTACTCATCCCTAGAATGAGATGCCTCTTTTTTTATGAACAACCAACAAATTAGAATGTATAGGTACTTCGTACAGGATGGCCCAATGGCTAAAGGCCACCGCCGGCTGGCCCAACCAAGCCGTACGGAGCTCTTAAGCGTCTCCAAGTTATCTCCAATTCCGGGGAAAAACCCACCTGCCCAAAAGCTCACTGGTGGTAAAACTCAGATGCGCTCAGGATCAAACTAGAGATTATAAAATTTTCAGTCTTTCTTCATTGAGCTACATATGTCTCCCAAAGTGTTGTAATTGAGTTAGAATAGTATTTAATTTAAAAAACCAGAATATAAAAAAGCAAAGTGTTTAAGTGAGTTAGAATATAATTTAAAGATTCTTGTTGATCTCATTTTGGTTGTTTGCTTATACTTTTCTTTGTAATAACCAATTTCTATAACATATCACTCTCACCAAAGAATGAGATGCCTCTTACATGTTCAAATCTTATTCTTTGTAAAAATATATTTCGATAAGTGAGTTACAATAGTATTTAATTTAAAAAACCAGAATATAAAATCAATTTGGTCCACCAAACTATTATATCTTTGTTTAATGTGTATGGTGAGGGTGATATGTTCTAGAAATTGGTTATTACAAAGAAAAGTATAAACAAACAACCAAAATAAAATCAACAAGAATCTTTAAATTATATATTTTAATTATTTTTATTAAAATAACATTTCAAATATCACAAATCGAATTATACAAAGTATACTAGTTTCGTTTCGTTCGCTAGATTTCGTTTCCGACAAGAGGCTTTATATATACACGTAAAGTAACACCAATCCATCTATCGACAATTATAACTGTCAACTATCCACTAAAAGAGCGTGATGATTCGTCACTACAGGCCATAGAAGGACGATCATTACTTTGTAACATGTTTTTTAAAATTGCGTAAGTTCTTGTCAAGTTATCTATCATGTCTTTTAGCATTTATCGAAGATGGTCTTTTTCACTTGGTCGTTTTTCTTGAGCTTGGTTTTGTCGACAATCAATATAGGTCACGCATATCACATACAACCCATGTGTTTTGTAAAATTTGGTTCGTGTAGACGATTGATGCACAATTGATTCGTGTTTCCCGACTTTTAATGTAGGCAGGTCAATAATAAGAACGATTGTAATGTAATATCAACCATGACACTTGGCATTAACCGTAGACCTTTCGTGAGCAGTTTTATACATTAGTCACAAAATTCGAAAAAACCAAGACAAAAATGTTTACAGAATACTAAAGTTTTGCACTCAAGACTTTTATATTTTCATCTTTAAAAGTTTAGAAAATGAACTTCCAAAGGCCATGGTTCATATCATTCATCTTAAAACCAAAAGGTTCAAAGAGGGGGTTCAAAGTTAAAAGTTAAAATCATTATTTTAAATTTTCAAGCATGAAGAAAACCATTTATGTCCAAGTAAGAAGCCACTTGTGCAGCCATATCACATGGTGTGGGACAAACTCCATTTTTCTGTTCAATCTTGATCTGCAAAAAATAGGGTTCATTTTCGGGTTCGAATGATTAAAAAACAGGGGTTCAAATGAAAGGTTCGTGTACCTTGCAGTTCAGCGGCGGTTCATAAGGATCGTCGATTCCAGTGAAGCCTGCAGTGGTTTGAGATTATATGAATGAAATGTTACGCTTAAAAATTATTAAGGCGAATAAAAGGGCTCTCGAAAGTAGGCTTGTAAATGAAACAAACGTTCAGTGAACCGTTCGATGGGAAGTTCGTTTATCTTCGTTAATAAACGAACGAACATTAACGGAACCTTTTGTTCATTTAGTTAAACGAATGAACATGAACACATGTCTCGTTTATATACATTCATTTATGCTTGTTAGCTTACGTGTCTTTTAGTTCGTTTGTTTATGTATTCATTAAAAATCACTATGGTCATTACAATTAGTCTATTTTCATATAATTAATATATCACCTCTTACAGTTTATCTAGTTATTATATTTTTAGGCCCAACGGATTCATGTTCACGTCTACTTTTAATTGGTGCTCGCACGGTCATGCTCGTTCATCTATGTTCATTCATTTATCGGTTTGTGTACGCTTACGTTCATGAACAGTTTTGTTTACACTGTTAACAAACAAACATAGACCAACACGAACATGCTCATGTTCTTAACGAACGAACATGAACAAGAAAACCACGTTCTTTAATTGTTCGATCATTTGTTCAGTTAAAGTTCAACGAATGAACACGAACACGCTCTGCTTGTGTCCCACGGTTCTATTTTCCAGTTTAACTCACCAATCACAATATTATTAAACTTCTAAAAAAACCAAAACTAATAGAAACTATTTGGATTTAATTAGTAATTTAGGTTTAAAAGATCAAAAATTCATGTAAAAATCCTACCTTTAATCTTTCCAGCTCGTGCGAGCTTGTAAAGGCCTTTAGTATCCCTTCCTTCACACACTTCAAGTGGTATGTTCATGAAAACCTGCAAAAGTGTCAACAAAATTTAACATTTTTAACACACGAATACACACAGAAAAAAACACACAGAAAGAAGCATTGCCTCTATAAAATTCGCATCTGTCAACATTGCACGACATGCATCTCGGTCTTTTCTATAAGGAGATATCAGACTGGCTATACAGATTAATCCAGCATCTGCAAACAGCTTTGCTACTTCTCCTAATATGATTATAAAATCAAATATGTGTCAGATCATCATAAGTCTTTAACCAGAATAACCATAATAACTGTAAATCTGAGTTTTGACAAGCAGTTAACAAAATCAAGAAGAGGCTAACTTTATAATGCACATCAGACTGAAGTTTTCCAATATGCAACTAACGGTTTATTCTCATTGACGACGCGTTTGAACGTAATTTTGTTGTTTAAAGTTGGAATAATCAGAAAATTATACGTTGATTATTGTCAAACTCTTTATTATGCAAGATTTTAATTGATAAATTGACCAAAAAGAAATGTTTATTATATTTCGCCATGTCATCCAAACTCGATTATTTGTACTGTCACTTCGAGCCACGATAATTGAATAACCATTTACAAAATGCAAATTCAAGCAGCCACTAAGTTTACAAATAGATAAACTTAAATCAAGATATAATGAACAGATCGATTTTAAAAGGAAAATAGATAATACTTACCAACCCGACGAATATTTTCTGTTCTATCTTCAGGTAAAAACCCGAGATTTTTATTTAATCCATGTCTAACATTGTCACCATCAAGAACATATGAGAGTTTTCCCCTGGAGTGTAGTTCTCTGTTCAATGAACATGCAAGTTACTTTTGCCTACAAAATACCCAATAAAAAGCGGTTAATATATAACTTCTTGCCTCAAGCATGCACAAGATGGATAATTTGGTGTAGGCCAGGTGAGTAGGGGTGCAAACGAGCCGAGCCCGAGCTCGACTAGGCTCGAGCTCGTGAATGGATTTTGAAGCTCGAGCTCGGCTCGTTTACTATTTATCAATTATATTTTTATATAATTATAATTATTTTATATATTTTTTTCTATTGTAATTTTATGTATAAAAGAATATATATTATTTAGTTATTTTTATTTATTTTTTCATAACATTATATTTATTAATTAATAATTATTTAATATATATTTTATAAATGGCAGGCTCGTTTACGCTCGCCAGCCGGCTCGGGCTTGTTTATTAAACGAGCTTATTTTTAGGCTCGGGCTTGGGCTTGGGCTCGATATAGCTCGGCTCAATCGAGCTTTTTAACGAGCCGATTTCAAGTAGCTCGCGAGCAGCTCGGCTCATTTGCACCCCTACGGGTGACGAGTCAAATGGGTAACTTTTTATATAACTATGAGAACATGTTACCAAAAAACTCATGGGACCCACCAATACCCTACTAACCAACAAATCAGGTAAATCACAGATTGTGTTAGGCAGGTGGCCTTCAAAAGGCTATGGTAAGAACTAAGAAACCAATGGAATCAAGATACAAACACGAGAAGGTTTAAAAGATTTTATGCATTAAACATACAATTTGGGTAGCTTGCAACTAGTTCGACACTTCGACCCGTTTGAAGCTCTATTTATAACCCGAAACGACCCACCCAAAAGTAAAAAACGGGTCAAAACTGACACCTTTTGAGTGTGTGAATCTTGCAGGTACTGTATAACAAGAACTTAAGGTTCGAGTGCAAACCTGACCCACTAAGACCCGTGATCCATACAACACACCCCTGTTGGTTAATCAGCTTTTGCCGTTCTGCTTTTCCAACCGCACATTCGTGCCAGAAAATGTTTGTTGGATTGCCAATTGCAGACATCACACACCGATCTCACTCCTCTACTTGCAAAGTTACCCTGAAAAAACATTAGATCAGTCAATTTTCTGAAATATATACACAATTTCGTATAGGGCTGTAAACGAACCGAACTGAACAAGGCCTTGTTCATGTTCGTTCGTTAGGCTTTTATCGGACAAGCGAACGGCTCACGAACAACTAACGAATGAAATTCCTTTTTTGTGTTCATTCAATTAAGGAAATGAACTTGTTCATGAGTGGTTCACGAACACAAATAAACACAAACAATGTTTTATATGATTTGGCTAACCAGAATGGTCACTGTCAACGGTCTGGTATGGCTACCAAGTTTGTGTAGGGTTTTTTCTTTTTTTTCTTATTCATATTCATATGTTAATTCTACATATAAATTAATCACATAATACTCATGGATTTCTGTTTTATAGTAGATAATTTTGCTTAAATCTATATGATAAGATTAGAAAAGTCATTAAAAAATATTAAAAACCTTTAATGAACAAACAAACATTAACGGACGTAAATGAACACATTATCGAACATTCACAGACACAATTGAACGAACATGGCCTCTCTTTATGTTCATTCATTTAGTTAATCGAACAAAGTTCCTTGCTCATGATCTTTCATCTATTAAACGAACTTCTTGCCGAACAGATTGCCAAACATTTGGTTCATTTATAGCCCTGATTACAAATAAGCCTGGTGTAAGCAAACCAGACGAACACCAGAACACGAACAGAGGCATGTGCATGTCCGTTCATTTAACTTTAACTAAACACGAACATATAATCGAACAAGTTTTGTGTTCATGTTCGTTTTTCAAGAAAACAAGCGTCTTCATTCGTTTAAAACCTAAACGAACAAAAACTAGCAAACTTAAACGAATATAATAAAACAAAAGCAAATAAACATAATTGACCAAACATATCCAAGTATACACACACATATATACATATAATTTAAATAAGCCCATTTTATGTTGATATTTGTATATATAGGGGAAGGTTCATGTACATTTTAATCTTAAAATGAGAACGTAGGAAATAATACTAATTTATAAAAAAATGAGAACGTAAGAAACAATACCAATCTACATAAACAATGATTTATAATAACAAAAAAAAACTAAAAATTTCAACAAAAGAATTAAAATCAAGAATAAAATAATAACAAGCAAAAGAAAAAAAATCTAATAATAACAACAAAATATAAATCAGCAAATACTTGTAACGTCTCATAATCGAAAATTAGCAAATACGAACAAAAAATAACAGCAAACACCTATAAAAATAAACCTAATGATAACAGCAAATTTATTCTCACTGTTTTCATGTTAAAAATAAAATGTATTTGATCATGTTTTTATATAAATATAACTACTTACGTGTTTATTTATTAAAATGTAAACGAACACACTTTGTGTTGGCATTCGTTCATTTAATTAAATGAAAAAAGAATTTCGGTCATGTTCGTTTCATTTATTAAACGAAATTCGTATTAAATAATTACTAAACGAACGGACATAAACAAAAAACAATTAGCAAAGCGTTCGGTTTGGTTCGGTTACAATATACAAACATCTACATCTACGTCAAATCAAACAGTTTAAAGCTAACGACAGATAACTGAAAGTATCAATGAGTGAGGGTACCTGTTGATTCCAGAGGATCTGGAGAAGATGTTGAGTGTGAAGAATTGAATTGAAGAAGATGTGTTGATTATTATTATTAGAGTGGGTTTTAATGTGAATGAATGAATATGGACGTTATTATAGGCATGATTAATGATTATGAAATTAATGGTGTGGATTGGAATCCAAACAAATGTTTGAAATTTCGGGGAAAATGTATTCAATTGGATCTCTTAAATTCCTTCCTGGCTTTTCCTTTTTGTTTAGTTGGGTTTTGCCGCTCTTGATATTTTTATTTAATGCGCGCTTTGTTTTAGTAATTTTCCATTTTCGGTTTAGAAGTGACGTATTAACTGGTACCGATCCTAAATTTCTCCTTTCGAATTTTCTTGAAAACTATATAGGTACTGGAGTGTTTATTTTGGTATTGGTATAGATACCGTTTGCTCATCGACTACTCTCATTTGCAATCTCATATTAAAATTGGCGGGCCCAAAGTTAAAAAGAAAATAAAACAATCTAGATTGGCAATCTGGGTTGATGGAGGAGCAAACCCAGATTGCAATCCAAACTAACCTTCAATAACTTAATTATTCAATTAAAATTAACTTTTAATATTCGAACTAAAAATAATAATTAAGTACAATATATTTCTAAAAAGAATTATGAACATTCTGGCCTAAATTTTATTAAAAACGGATTTCGTTGAAAAAAATACGTTTTAAGTTGGGATAGGTTATGAATGTTTGTTAAGAATTAAGTAGGTTTGGGTGTGTAGATTGTAAAAAGAGATATTTATTATTATTTTAATAAAGATTGAGTTGTGAGAGATTGTGAATGAATATAGTCAATAATTACATTTTGTGTAATAATTTGATATTCAATTTAGCCTTTTCAATTTGTGTAGGGTTTGAAAATGGGCTAGATCACTTCATGATTATAAACTTATTGGCTCCTTTTATATTCATAAAAACATCCAAACGATTTACAATGAAGTGGCAGGTAAGCGGGCAACAAGCTGCGCCGCAACCCCCTTTTAGATAGCAAACCCAATCCGACTAAAAACAAAGTTTTGATTCTTATGGGCTGATACGTTACTATACACAACTTTCTGAACCCTATTCAAAAGGTCCACGGCATCTGATGTGCGTAGCTATGGTTGCAGAAGTCGCTAGTTGTTGTTAGATCGGTCGACTAGAGAGTTGCGAGTAATCGGCTAAGGCGGGGAGTATTCGGACATGCCAAGTATAAAGAAATTGATCTTTTAGAAATTACATATGTGTTGAATATCATACTTGTATTTATAACAAAAAGAAATAAATAGAATAAAAAAATGATAAATATCAAATCAAAAATATACATGTTTAATCACTCAAACACTAAAGTATTTCAAAAATTAATGTTCATTCTTTAACATAATCATGTATTCTTGTCATTCAAGGCATCTCTGTGAAAAGCAACCCGTTTGACCGAGTAAGACCGAGTCTATTTTTTATACCGAGTTGAATAAAATCGGTTTAGTTCCCTCCCGAGTAGCAAGTAAGCGTTGAGTGTTTAATTACCTATAATGAGTTTTACAACATTGTGTGCATTCTTACGCTGCACTTTGTGTAGGAGATTGTTTCTCACGACTTGAATTCATGGCCTCTAGGTCAAAAAGTAATAACCATACCAGTTACTTCAATATCTGCCCTCTTTCAATAACTACCAAAACTTCTATTAAAACAACTACTAACGAGATCATACCAATTTGACTTGATCTCATGTATAGCTATTTGTGTAGAGCCTGTCTTTATATTGAAATTTTGTTGTTTCTTGTTCTTCAAATTGTCCAACACGTTATCAAAATAAATTGTTTGAACAACTTTGCTCAATATTACCAACAAGTTTTCAAATAAATCGTTTAACCAAATCAAAAGCATTATTTTTTACTCGTGTTAGCATGTTTTGATTTTAGATTTCCAATAACTTTTTTCTACTCAGGCCCTCACATAACGTACAATGATAATCACGTAAGCAATTATATTAATCAACTCATATTAAAAACTTAATTATATTTTATTAAAGCATATTTAATGTTTTGATGTTTAAAATTCAAGTAAATGCAAAGGCTTAACAAACAAGAAAAGGATCATGATTATGTTCGGTATGCTGTAACCTTTTTTTAGTGAATGTATTGTTTGGTTATTTTTAGTAATTTTTTCCGTTTTTGTAAATAATAAATTGGAAAATAAGTTGGTATGAAAAATAATCATGACGCATGATATTTGTAATTTTGTAGGTCTCCTATTGTTTTCACACTGCATCCAACTTTCTTTTTTGTGTATTTTAATGATTAATACAAAATATAAGTTAATATTATTTTCTACTCTATTTATAATTCTTTGCTAATAAATTTTAACAAGAAATTGAGGTTGTTTGGTTCATTCAAATCTGAATGATTCAGGTCTAAATGTGCCTCTGTTCTATTCAGAGGCAACAGCAAGTCTGAATGATTCAGACCTAATTTTAACCATTCAGATGTTTTTCTGTTTAGAACCAAACAGTCTGAAGTCTGAATGAATCAGATGTTTACATCTGAATGGTTCCATTCAGATGTAAACAAACAACCCTTAAATTGATAAGACCGGGTCCAGTTAGATTAGTTAATAATCTCATATCGCATATTTGCATTTCTTTTAGTGCAACTTATTTTATTTTTTAAAAGATTATGATTCATATTTGAAAACCCAATCGCATCTTTTTATAAACCATTTTTTTTAAATATATATAACATCAAATTCTTAAAACATTAACTGCTCATTGTACATTTAAAAAAAATAAATTATACGAAATTCGTTGCTACAGTTTGGGGAATGATATACTAAGGGTGTTCGGGTACTTCCTGAGCATCCCGCTTGCAACAAACTAGACAACCAATCAATAAAAGTCATATCACTCTACCCTATTGAACCTGACCAATTGACGGCGGTGTATCCAAATTACTCTAATCCACAAACCCAACTGATCGTTGCTTAACGGTCATAATCTACTCTCAAACTTTTGGCTTCGCATGCCGTATTCATAACTTGATTTGCTTACACGAATGGTTGGGGACGGTGTAGCCGACCAACACGATTCCATACTGAATGACACCCTTAATACTTTAATTCGTCAAGTTGGGTGGGCCAGTCGAATCTTTGGGTTTTTGAAGAAACACTAAGTGACCCTGGGCAGATTACGGATAATCTGGGGGTTAAGTAATGTTTCCCACGAGGATGAGGTCCAGCAAAGAAAGTTGTTCTTCAGGTGACCTGCAAAACAGACACCGTAAGCTCGTCACTGAGAAGGGGGGGTTCCTCCTTGTGACCACCCTCCGGCGTGAGAATCAGACTAGATTGCTCTGAACATAAGTGTATATTAAGAGATTGTTAGAGAAGATAAGATAATGAGATATCAGATGATGTCCTTACCATTCCAAGGTGTTGGAGTATTTATAGCCGAAGGTAGGTTTCCTAGAAGGTACAGCCGGCTGAATAGTATTCCTGTTCTACCAACAGTGGGCTACGCACAAGCCATGCTGGTTGGTGGATAGGCTGCGGCCGACAGTGACAAGGTCGGCTGTATACTGTTCCTTTACTGCCGGCTATGCACTGTTCCACCAACTGTAGGCTGCGCACGTCCCATAGTAAGGGTTGGTGAGTAGGCAGCGGCTAATAGTGAAACAGTACTAGAGGGTGCTCCTCCTCGTACTGTTGTCGGTGAGCTGTCACCCTGTGATTGGTTCATGGGCTGCTCTGGTCAGATTGTCTGTTTTGCCCATACCTTGGTAGGTATAATACAAAAGATCTTCCAGAAGCATACGGACTGGCTCATTTGGGCGGGAGTATTCCCGCCTTGCTCATTCCTTCAGGTGACTACTGAAGTAGCAAGAGTTAGTGCCTTGTGCGTGTAGCCTTGCTATCAGTGCGGGTAGCCTTCCCTGATGGCTTGTATCCGCAACTGCGGGAACAAGCGGGGTACTTCACCATTGGGAGGCTTTCCCTGCGGGTACAGCTGGCGTACTGCGCGTAAGGTCTTCTCTGAGCATGGTGGGTCCTGCGGAAGCAGTTGGTCGTTGCGCAGACGTCCCTGTTCAAGGTGAGTCTTGCGGGTCCAACTGGGCTCTGCTGGGACCTACCTCTTCAAGTCCCCCCAGTCCAATGTTCTTCTCATGAATTATTAATAAGTGAGGTGAACTTTTGGACTAGCAAGTGGTTTTGAAAAGGGTTTTTAGTTTTAAGGTTTTCCGTGGGGATTCTTCCCGCGGTTTTCCTAATGTCACGCAGAAATTCCCGACTTTTCTGCTTGATCTTTGGGTGTGAAGCGGGTAGGTCTGTAACCTCCTCGCAAGTCAGGAGCGTTGAGTCCCACTTGTGTGGATTCTCCATGGGGTTTTGGTAGTTTTCAACATAGTGATCAATTATGTTAAAACCACCAATTCCTTCTTGGAGTTTCAAACAATATAGTTCTCGACGTTCCCGCCATGCGGGGATGTTATTCCCGTTTCCGCAAGCATGGCCCAGAAGATCCTTCTTGGTTTGAATTCCCTGCGGAGTGCTAAGTATGTGAAGGGTTTTGCCTTGACACTGTACCCGCACTCGTCTTACGGTTACTTTACTTCCAAGGTATTCCTGGCGTCAATTCCCTGCGGGTGCTAAGTATGTGAAGGGTTTTGCCTTAACACTTTACTCGCACCTGTCTTATAGTTACTTGGTTGCCAAGGTAAGGGGTATTTTCCCGCTTTTGAATCTTTTTGAAATTTTGAAATTCGAAGTTGGTGAAAGGATAAGAACAGTCCAAACTATTGAAACGTCGTCCGACGGTTTCTTCTGACAGTGTTAGGACGTGCAGGAAGTTATGGTGACGTGACAGTATATGGTCATTCCAGGCGCTTTTTCAGGCGCGTGGGCGCGAATTTTCGAGCTCGTGGCCGCGAAATTACTGGCACGCGTCCTTTCAACAGCTGTTGCCAGCTTGCTTTTTGCCACATGTCAGAGTTTCATTGCTCCTGCGATTTCTCTCTCTTCCGCATTAAATTCACCGCATTAATTGCGATTAGTATATAAAGGGGGAGAGGGTCCTTTGTAATCCACACTTTCACTTTTCTCTTCATCTTCAAAACGATTTCCGGCGAATACTCATATTTTCAGTCGAGCATTCTCTTGAAATCGTTCTCTTTTTCATACCTGCAAAATGTCTTCTGTTCACGATCTTGAGGCTACAGCCCAGGAGGCTGGGGTATACGCCGAGCACCCGTCATCCACGTCCGACAATGATGACAAGAGTACTGCTGGCGAGTGCTAGTGTGCTCTGCCTGTCGATCTATATCAGTACATCGTCAGGAAGTTCATGCTCGAGTCTCTCGAGCCTGAGTTTCCTGAACCTCATCAGACGGTGTATGATGCCCCCAGAGGCAAGATCGGGGTATATGCCGCATTCTTTGTCTATGGGAATCTTAGGTTCCCATTGACAAAGTTTGTGTACCGTGTCCTGGAGAGGCACGGTGTGCACCTGACCGAGGTGCACCCGATGGCGATCGCGAAGATTCGCCACTTCGAGTGGGTGTGCCGGATTCTGGGCGTTGAGCCCTTCGTCGACCGCCTGATGACCTTCTACTCTTGGAGGTGCATCCAAGGGTGGTATACTCTGATAACCCGGATCAAGGGTTTGAAGATTTGCGCAACCGAGCGCAGTCTTCGTTCATGGAAGCGGGAGTTCTTTTTTATCTCCGCTCGCGCCATCCCCCTTGCCATGAAGTTCAAGAATGGGCAAGCACTCCCCAGCCTTCACGCCTCCAACTACCAGGAGGCGGAATGGTTCTCAAAGATATCCCGAGTCCAATCTCCGGTTTACCGCTTTGCGGAGTCCGGGATGGTGATGCTCGGGATGAGCCGGGTGTGGAAGGATGCGGATGCGCAAAAAATCCCGATCGTCCTTGAATACGGTTTGAATTCTGTCCCTTACGGTACGGTCTGTCTTCTTTGTTTATATATGTTTGTCTTCTAACTGTTTTTCTTTTATTTCAGAGGGGAACGACTTGCAGTCGCTCCTGTATCCGCGGGAGGCTGATAGTCCCGCTCGGATGGGTACTCGTGCTCTAGATGAGAACGAGTTGCCCATCCTTGCACAGACGGCGGATCGGTTCGTGGAGGTCTACCCGCCAGGCCACGAGATCCTGAGCGCCAGGCGGCCAGGTAAGGCGTTATTCAACCCTCGACCCCTCAATGTTGAAACCTCTGCTGAAATTCCTCTAATCCTGTGTTCTGATGAGGAATCCGCAGATGGTCCTTCGTTGGTGCGGAAGAAGAAGGCTGCCGGCGGGAAGGGGAAGGCGAAGGTGGCCTCCACTGCCGATCCGGTGCCTCGGTCTGATTCAGAGACCGAGAGCGAGGAGGTGGCGGGGAACCCCGGTGGTGATAAGACCACTGCTCCGGAGGCTGCGACGACTGTCACCTCCGGAGAGCCCAGGAAGACAACGGTGAGCGGCGTGAAGAGGCCGGCTCCATCGGGTTCATCCCCGCCTGTCCGCACTTTCAGGCTCAAGAAAACCCGTAAGTACAAACTTTATTTTTAACTTCATAGCATTCCATCATTAATACTTATCTTCTTTGTGCAGGCGTGGATGCTACCGCATTCCAGGGTGAAGCGGGGAGGAGTACCTCCGGACCCATGACGGTAGGCTTGGTCAGCCTACCTGAGGCGACGACCCAGGCGGCTGCGCCTGCGCCTGCTTCCGCTGGTTCAGTTGCTCACTCCGTTGAGCCAACTGTTCCAGCTGTGATGACATCACCGCCGGCTGTCAGTGCCGTATTTACCGCATCTTTCACTGAGCCGGCGGTTACTTTTTCTGCGGACTCCGCAGCGGCGACCACGGTTTCTACTACCGCAGCGGCCTTCACCATGCCTCCTCCGTCATCGGCAACGACGGCCGATCCTTCAGGTATGCATGGGGCTTCTCGCCAACCTCTGCCTCCTTCCCATCTACCTGATCTCTTGGACGGATTTCCCTTGGGTTCAGGTGATGGGTTTGGCGGCTATCGGCCTGTTGTTGACCCTACAGGTGCGTAGGGTTCTTTTGGCCTCCTTTTTTTTATCATCTTTTCCTAACTGCTTTTTGTTATTTGCAGTGTCGGATTCCAATGAAGTGTATGTTCCACGATGGAACATCCGCCGAGGAACAACCCTTCGCACACCTGTGGAATGCGTGGAGTGGGCTCGTCACGCAGCTCCCAGTGGTGCGTTGGGGGAAGCCATGGCTAGCTACCAGGAGGGTAGGCTAACCAATGAGCTTCGGGTTCTCCTGGCCCGGATGCAGCCGCGCGTCGAGCTGCTTTGTCGTGAAAAAGACAAGTTAAAAGCAGCTCGAATCCAAGAAGTAGCTCAGGCGCGGGCTGTCCGGGAGGAGAATAGGAGGCTCTCCGCGGCTGCTGCGGAGAAGGAGAAGGCGTTCAAGGCCCTTGAAGTTGAAGTTCAGGCCCGTCTCGAGGCCCGTTCCAAGGCTGCCCAAGCTGTTAACGAACAACTTCGGCTGGCTAAGGAAACCGCTAGGAACGCAACTGAAAGGGCCACCAAGGCTGAAGCTGTTGTTGAGCCTCTACGCCTCGAGAATGAAGAACTTAAAGCTAAACTAGAGGCGCTCCAACAGGCTCATGATGCCTTGGCGATGGAAGACGCGAAGAAGCTTCAAGAGATCCTGGACCAGAGGGGGGTGCTTGACCAGACTGAGCGGAAGCTAAAGGGCGTTGAAGAGGCTGCGGCTAAAGAAGTGTTGCTTGCCAACCTCAACCAAAGTGAAGCCGAACGCGCCCGTAACCAAGCTCAAGCCGCCCTCCAAGAAGCTCTGGTTGCCAAGGAATGACTTCTTCGAGAAGCGTTGTCTCAGGTAAGTTTAAATTCATAATGTCTTTACGCTTTCCTTTGTAAATAGAAAAGGTTTTGATACTTGTATTTTTTCTTTTTTGTAGGTTGTGCATCGGGTCTTCACAGAGACGTCTTATGACGATGCTATGAGCGCAGCCCTCGACGCTTCTCATGAGGATGGGGAAAAGGCCGGCTTCCTGCTTGGTCTAGGGTTTGTTGAGAAAGGCATACCGCCTTCCAACTTCCCTTTGTATGATGTGGATACTGAAGCTGTTTATGACCAAGCAGTGAATCAGTATGCCGCCTTCCCGCATCCGGTGGTGGAGAAGGTAAACGAAGTCGCTGCTGCTGATGATGGGCTAGCTATCCTTAAAGCTTTTCTTGAACCGCCACGCTCTACTGATGGTGCGGGTCCAAGTGGAAGTGGTCCTGAAGCATGATCCTGAAGATCCCTTTCCACCATTAGCGTAGATTTTTGTTTTTGTATAGCTTCTTTTGTATGCGGGTATGCACCCAGCAATCTTTGTAATATTTGAATTTTGATGGAATAAAGATTGTGTTAATTCCTTGCCTTGTTTATTTTACGCATGTTTTGATTTAACTTAGCAATTTCTTTAGTACTTAGATAAGTTAACTTTTTAACGTGGCAAATTATAAGTTTGTTTCGCTTCCTCTTTCATGATTGTGCGGGTATGACCGTCACTTACACTTAGTAGGATGGCTTAACTTTACTTATATCTGACCTGCGTGGAAGTTTTCCTCATCTTTTCCTTTGAAATTTTCTAAGTGTTCAGAATAAGTTAACCTTTGAACGTGGTAGATAATAGGTTGAAGTTTTGCCTCCTTGTTCGTGATTGTGCGGGTAAGACCATCACTTGCACTTAGTAGGATGGCTAAACTTTGCCTACCTCTGACCTGCGTGGAGGTTTTCCTTAAAACTTGAAATTTTTACCGTTTTGTGTTTATGCGGGTTTTGCCGCCTTCCACACGTAACGACTTACTTCTTCCCCTATTTATGCGGTGAATACCGGCACATCAGTGTGGGAAGTTCATAAGTATAAAGGTAAGGCTATCAACACATTGTGAAAGGAGAATCATTTCCATTAGAAGTGGCTCTAGGCCTTTTCTTTACAAGTTTGGAATTGATCTACATATAACATTTGCGTAATTGAGCTCCATTCCATGTTCTTGGGATGGGAGTGCCATCGAGCCTTTCGAGCCGGTATGCGCCCTTTCCCAGAACTTCTTTGATAATGTAAGGCCCTTCCCAGACCGGGGCCAGTTTTCCTGGGCGTTGTTGGTTCGAAGCCTCGTTGTTACGCAGTATGTAGTCTCCTACATTGAAGTTGCAGAGTTTTACCCGCGTGTTGTAGTACTTTTGCATTTGTCGCTTGTAGTTCTCTTCACGCACTGCGGCTAAGTCTCTGCGTTCCTCGGTTAGCATAAGGTCTAACCGTCTTTCCGCATCATTGTCTTCTGGCTGAATCAAGACCCTTGGTGAGGGTAAACCAATTTCGACCGGGACCATGGCTTCAGTGCCATAAGTGAGACTGAACGGGGTTTCTCCCACGGATGGCGCCAATGAAGAAACACTAAGTGACCCTGGGCAGATTACGGATAATCTGGGGGTTAAGTAATGTTTCCCACGAGGATGAGGTCCAGCAAAGAAAGTTGTTCTTCAGGTGACCTGCAAAACAGACACCGTAAGCTCGTCACTGAGAAGGGGGGGGTTCCTCCTTGTGACCACCCTCCGGCGTGAGAATCAGACTAGATTGCTCTGAATATAAGTGTATATTAAGAGATTGCTAGAGAAGATAAGATAATGAGATATCAGATGATGTCCTTACCATTCCAAGGTGTTGGAGTATTTATAGCCGAAGGTAGGTTTCCTAGAAGGTACAGCCGGCTGAATAGTATTCCTGTTCTACCAACAGTGGGCTACGCACAAGCCATGCTGGTTGGTGGATAGGCTGCGGCCGACAGTGACAAGGTCGGCTGTATACTGTTCCTTTACTGCCGGCTATGCACTGTTCCACCAACTGTAGGCTGCGCACGTCCCATAGTAAGGGTTGGTGAGTAGGCAGCGGCTAATAGTGAAACAGTACTAGAGGGTGCTCCTCCTCGTACTGTTGTCGGTGAGCTGTCACCCTGTGATTGGTTCATGGGCTGCTCTGGTCAGATTGTCTGTTTTGCCCATACCTTGGTAGGTATAGTACAAAAGATCTTCCAGAAGCATACGGACTGGCTCATTTGGGCGGGAGTATTCCCGCCTTGCTCATTCATTCAGGTGACTACTGAAGTAGCAAGAGTTAGTGCCTTGTGTGTGTAGCCTTGCTATCAGTGCGGGTAACCTTCCCTGATGGCTTGTATCCGCAACTGCGGGAACAAGCGGGGTACTTCACCATTGGGAGGCTTTCCCTGCGGGTACAGCTGGCGTACTGCGCGTAAGGTCTTCTCTGAGCATGGTGGGTCCTGCGGAAGCAGTTGGTCGTTGCGCAGACGTCCCTGTTCAAGGTGAGTCTTGCGGGTCCAACTGGGCTCTGCTGGGACCTACCTCTTCAGTTTTACAAGTTTAACGGTTTTAAACCCATTTTTATTATTTCATTTTGAAAATGAAAGTGAATAATCATATCTTAAAAAATATAATATAACTAAAAATAATCATTCTATATGAAACAATTGTATTTTGAGTCATGGTACATGCACACCAATGACATATTAACTACATAACATACATGTAATATGACCATGCCTGTATGAGGGGCTACATTGGTCGAATGAGTGTTTCACTGATCATGCAGGTCATATGATATCAGACATGTAATAATACCGTATTATTATATGGTTTTTTTTTGTTTTGTTTTGGTCGATTCGGTGTTTTAGTTTTGTTTTGGTTGGTTCGGTGTTTTTGTTTTGTTTTGGTCCACTTTTCAGTTACATTTCGCTTTTTTTTTGTTTCGTTTTGGTCAACTTTTCGGTTTCATTTCGGTTTTTTTGTTTCGTTTTGGTCGTTTTTCTATTTCGATTCAGTTTTGTTTCGGTTTGGTCAATTCGGTGTTTTTGTTTAGTTTTGGTTAGCTTTTCGGTTGCATTTCACTTTTTTTGTTTCGTTTTGGTCAGTTTTTCGGTTTCATTCCCGTTTTTTGTTTCGTTTTGGTCGTTTTTCTATTTCGGTTCAGTTTTGTTTCGGTTTGGTCGATTCGGTGTTTTTGTTTAGTTTTGGTTAGCTTTTCGGTTGCATTTCACTTTTTTTGTTTCGTTTTGGTCAGTTTTTAGGTTTCATTCTCGTTTTTTTTGTTTCGTTTTGGTCGTTTTTCTATTTCGGTTCAGTTTTGTTTCAGTTTGGTCTATTCGGTGTTTTTATTTAGTTTTGGTTAGTTTTTCGGTTGCATTTCACTTTTTTTGTTTCGCTTTGGTCAGTTTTTCGGTTTCATTCCCGTTTTTTGTTTTGTTTTGGTCGTTTTTCTATTTCGGTTCAGTTTCTTTTTTGTTTCGTTTTAGTCAGTTCGGGGTTTTTGTTTCGTTTTGATCGTTTTTTGGGTTTCGGATGAGTTTTGTTTCGCACGTGACAGTTTGAGTATTTTGAATTAGATAAATTTGGGATAACTTGGATATTTTGTTTTGACCTATTTTAACCTATAAATGAAACTCACTTGTATATTTCATACCCATCCTGACCCATTTGAACAATTTTTATGATCCATTATAACTCATTTTACTTTTAAAGTTTATCCATCTTTACCCATAACAATCCATTTGGGTTGGATTTGCCACCCTTAATAATACGTTATGACATAAAAGTAACTTATGTGATAACACGCCAAAGTATATCATAGATTATGAGCTATTTAATAGGGGTATAAGCGAGCACAATGATGCACATGACACCACTAATATATCATGTAGGATATTTAATAAGGGTATAAGCGAGCCGAGCTCGATTCGTTTTTATTAGATTTTTTTTGAACGACAAAGAATCTCACGTGTAAACTTATTTTTCCGGGGCTATGTTCAAGGTCGACTCCTCGACCGTACCACCTGATGCGGAGGAACCAGATGGAATCCGTAAACCCTCACCCCTTGTCGGGTTCGAACTTGAGATTAAAGCTCTGATTCGTCCCTGCAATTAGATGTCCTTCGAACTAGCCTAAGTGGAAATCGAATCCGCGTCTCCACTAAGGATGTACATGCCTCTTACCATTTGGCCAACTTCTCAAGACTCTCGTTTTTATTAGATAATATTATAGATATTATAAAATATATGATTAGAGTTTGATTATTATACTGATACCATAATTAAAAGATCGTATTTGATTAGGTTTATTTATATTTATCTCATTGTATTCCTGTATATAACTGATCAATCATACATCACACTTTACGAGTTTTCATTTTCATTTATTCTTTGGTTTTGACTTACGAGAGCTCGAGCCCAACTCGTTTTGAGCTCTTTTTCTAAAGCTTGAGCCCGACTTGTTAGTTGTTTTTCAACCTCAGGCTTGGTTCGACTTCAACCTGTCAATTATTTATTAATTAATTTATACACGTTTTAATTATTTTTTATATATTTTGAGAAAAACCTTAAACAACCCTAAACTCGGTACGAGCTAAACCAAAATAGGTAAAACACAAAAATACACTAGGCTCGACACACTTAAACATGCTTCCTACACAAGGCTCGAGCTTGAACTCGGTAATTAAACGAGCTTTGTTTGACACTCTGGATAGCAGTATTAGAGGTGAACAAAAAAACAATTTTAACTGAACCAAAACCGAAGAACTGAACCGAAGGTTAATTTTTTGTTTTTGTTTTGAAAAAAACAAATTTTTGATTTCGGTTCAATTATCCAGTTTTAAGAAAGAAAAAAAAAAAACAACCCGAAAACCGATGGGTTTGTAATTTTATAGATTCTAAAAACCAATGACTTCAGTATCGGTTTTGGTTCTGGTTTTGCTATTAAATCAAACCGAATCGAACCGCATTCTGTTGCCTCAAATCAATCCCCAAAATATCTAATTTTCATCACACGACGAATGCTCGAACACCAACCACTATGCACTCGCGTCTATTTCCGGTGCCAATCTCCGGCGACGGCACCGGCATCTTCCGTCTAATCTCCACTTCTCTGCCGCTCCACCGCCGCCGTATCGGCGTCACGTTCGCCGTATCCAACAGTCAATTGAATCACTACACGGTCTTAGGTGTATCCGCAGACGCTTCAACATCAGATATCAAAAAAGCGTATCGTTTACTCGCTCGTAAGGTATATAATTAATTAGTTCATTAATGAAGTTGTTAGGGTTTGGATTGACATTTGTGTGAAATTAGGCGAAAATTGTGAATTAGGTTTTGATAACTGTTTGGATGTGATTTGATTCTTGTGATGGATACCTAACAAGTAACAAGCCTGTAATGACTAATGAGCTGAGCTCGACTTGTTTAACTTATAGAGAGCTTGACCTCCGCTTGTTGTTTCGAGCTTCATTTCTAAAGCTCGATATTGGCTCGTAAGTAGTTTTTTTAGCTTGGCTCGTGTATTATTTATTAATTTTGATATTTTTGTAATTATTTTTGTGTATATGTTTTTTAACTATCACTTTATATATAACATAAGGGTTTGGATCAAATACAAATTAAATTAACTTGCTAACTGTGAGGATCAAATAGTGTAATTATATATAATTATATACAACATAGTGTAACTATAATGTAGTGTAATTACAGCATATTGTAATTACACTATTATATAATTACACACTTGTATATATAATTAAATTATTTAATTCACACATTTAGCACGCTTTTTTAGTTTGTACGTTAGTTTTCCCGCTTTTTTAGTCTGTACGTTAACTTTCCCCTATAACATAATATATATTATTTAGTTATTTTTTGTCATAATTTTTTATATAACAGTTATTATTAATATTAATTATTATTTTAAATAAAAAGTAAATATAAAATAGTCTCATTTAGACTCACTAGCTGGCTCAAGTTCGTTTATCAATCAAGCTTGTTTTTAGGCTCGTGCTTGGGCTCGTTTATGCTTGAGTTGATTTGAGCTTTTTTGCGAGCCGGACTTGTGTAGCTCCCAAGCGGTTTGCCTCTGATTTCAATTTATGTTGTTAGCGTTAAAAATTTGTAATTAGGTGTGATGCTAGGGGCCTAGGGCTAGGATTAACATTTGTGTAGAAGTTAGATGAAAAACGTGAATTAGGTTTTGATTAACTGTTTAGATGTGATTTGATTTTTATTCTAAGGTAGGTTTATAAGAGGAGACTTGTGATGGATACCTAACAAGCCTGTAGTGTGTGCAGAATTTGTTTCATGTAGTCCTGTTCAAAGGCTTAGGTTTCATTTTGTAATTCAAATTATAAAAAGCTCGAACCGAGCAAGCTTTATCGAGCTCGATTTACGCAGTGTATTTTTATCTTTAACTCTTTTGGACTTCTATCATTTTTCTCAAAATGTATATAAAAAATTAATAATTAACAATGTACATAAAATTAATTTATAAATACTAAACAAGCTGGCCTGAGCCGAGCTTGAGCTTGAATAAACAGCTAACAAGTCTAGCTCGAGCTTTAGAAAAAGAGTTTGAAATAAGTTGAGCTCGAGCTCTTGTAAGTCAATATTAGCCAAGCTCGAGCTCTTGTAAGTCAAATCTATTAATTGGTAAACTTTGATGATCTCATTCAATAACCAAACTGGTTTAAACACAATTGGTAAACATAACTATTTTAGACTATTTTAGGAACCGATAACCTATTTAAAATACAAATCTCCTCTATCTCATATTTTCTAGAGATATTCACAAATCTTGAATAATATTACAATATATCGGTTATTAAAAGCAAGCCGAGCTCAAGCATAGTCGAGTTTAGGCTCGGCTCATTTACACCCCTAGCTAGGACGCCTTACGAGTTATATGCATAGGAGTATAGGACCAAGTAGATGGACTAGAAGAATATTAAACTAGTTTTTTACCTTCAACGTTATGACTTGAAAACAAGCATTACTATATTAAATATGTAAAGCCGGTTTGTCTTAGTCTCCACTTTATTGAAGTCAATATCGTAATCCTGCAAGGCCACATGGATAAATTAAAATTTGATTGTATAAAAGGAAAGGTAATAAAAAAGTATCCATGTGATTAAAGTACAAGATTAAAATCTTGCATTTGGTATTAGCATTATGATCTACCTTTCTTTGACAGTTTTGTCTGTTAAGATATTGACAGTTGTCACTTGTCCTTGTAAGAATTCCAAAAGAACATTGATGTGAGTCTATAATTCATATTCCAAGTTTACTTTCTGGTAGCCTCTGTACAAGGTCATTAATACTGAAGTCTCACCAATATTACAAATTCTGAAAATAACGTTGAACATAGAATCGCTGTTTTGACAGTTTTTGGTTTGTCTCCATTTTCCATTGTCGAGTTCATCCATGAATAAGTAGTATCGTAATGATACATATGCAAGTTAACCCAATATATCCTGGATTCCTGGCTCATACCAAAGTATAAAAATGACTGATGATATCTTTGTTGTGAGAAACTAACATAACAAACCAGGTATATTTAACCTGTTACTAGAAAGAAACACATAAGAGGAATGAACAATGAGAGCATTGGCTTCTCTTGATGTCAAAGTGCTTGATATTTCACATTTTCACCTTATGATGGCAGCCGGCTCCACTAGCTGTAAACACGCACACATGTTACCCTTAGTGAGTAATGAGAACTTAGAAACATGTGTTAACATTTAATTAAGGGTAGGTTGTTCCAAGCTTCAGAAATTTCTTGAATATTTGTAGCATACATTAAACCAATAAGAAAACTAGCTCTGCTACCATTTGTCCTAGAAGAAATGCATCATTTTTTTTTCTTTAATTAATACTCTTAGCTATGATCTATATTGTTGATCATTTTCTTTTGTATGCGCGTCTTTATATTCCTGCCCTGTGCTTTTGCTTTTATTGTATAAGATGTTGCAAATTAGTACTAAAGCATATAGCATAAAACACAATGATGAATTGATGAGTAATATTAATAATAATTTGCTCATGTCAGTATCATCCGGATGTTAACAAGGATTCACAAGCTGGTGAGGTGTTCAAAGGCATCTGTCTTGCATACGAGGTTAGAATTTTTAATTTTATTTTTTTTTGTGTGTGTGTGTTTTAATATGTTCAATACCCGTATTTAGTGTGACTTGGTAACAAAACAATTAAAAATCATCATTGAAATATGGTCAATGCCCGTATTTAGTGTGACTTGGTAACAAAACAAACTAAAAATCATCATTAAAATTGTCATTTACTTAACCTACGAAATCAGTGGTGGAACTTGAACTTTTAAATTGGGGGGGGGGGGGGTAAATATTAAAAATTAACATTAAGTTATCACACATAAAATAAACCAATATTTTTCACCAAATAAAAACCATAATATCTAAAAAGCATAATTAGTTATTTTAGTTGGTTTGGTTTGAGCTATCAAAACTCATTTATTACCATTTCTAAGCCCAAAAATATTATTGGAAGTATATGGGGTTTATTTATCAAAAATATACGGGTTATATTTAAAAGTGTTGAGCCCAAAAGCAGGAGGGGCCGTAACCCCTCCTTGCCACTTAAAAGTTTCATTCATGTACCAAACTGTTATGTAGTTGATGGATGCTTTATATTAAATACCTTAACGTTGAAGTTAATCAAATGACACATCTACTCTATTTTCCTTCAAGCTCTCGCCATTCATCAAAAGTTTTAAAAGATGTGTAAAACATACTAAAGTTAATTTGTTAACTAATTATAAGTTTCTACCATAATATCTGGCAGGTTTTGTCGAATGACACAACGAGATACCAATATGACAGATCACTACAGTTTCAACCATATGGCAGCCTGCCATGGCGGACATACGACATGGACTTAGAAAACGAAATAAAAACACACAGATGGTCCGATTTGAAACAGAAAATGGGGAATCAGAAATATCGCGAATGGCGCAATTACGAATATGTTGATGATGACGTGGACGATGAAGGCGACGAGACAGATGATGTGGCAAACGAAAGAGGCTCCTTTATCGGAGTTATACGATCTGCATTTCTCTCCATATTCTTACTGAAAACTATAGGGGCAAAACTGTCTTTAACATTTAGCAGTATAATGGCTTTGCTTGACCCGGAGCTGGACCGAGGGTATAAGGCGGGGTATGTGGT
This sequence comes from Bidens hawaiensis, assembly GCF_021521415.1. Taxonomy (NCBI): domain Eukaryota; kingdom Viridiplantae; phylum Streptophyta; class Magnoliopsida; order Asterales; family Asteraceae; genus Bidens; species Bidens hawaiensis. The sequence goes on from NW_027494071.1 coordinate 217,074, forward strand.
TGCGTGGGTGTTAGGGGGTAGAAGTGGAATTGTGCTTACGTTATGCCTCTCGTTTGCGAGTTGGGTGTGTGGGAAAACAAGCAGTAATGTTGTGGCGTTGGTTGTTGTATCCATGTGGGTCGGGTCAAGTCTTGCGAGATTTTGCTCCGCTTCCACAAGGGGCTCTTCTTACTCTTCTTTATATGTCTGTTAAACTTCAGGCTGATCTAAAGTAAAACTACATCATAGTTGCTGAATCTGTTGTATTTTTTAGTGTTTATTTTTCCATTAAAAACTCTTGTAAATATTGACATGGATAAACTTCAGTCCAAATTAATGTATTTGTAAGCAAATGGGCCAAATGGTAGTAACAATATATGGTTAATTGTACGGTTCGGTTTGCTTTGGTGAAAATTTTAGGGCAACTAGGTTGGCTGAGTCTCGGTTAAATTGACTGTACTAGAGAGTGGAGGTGCACAAAAAAGTCGGGTTCAGACCCGACCTGGTGTACCCAAGCCGGAACCGGTTCCTACTCGTACCCGACCCGTGGGTAGGACCAAGTATAGGATTTCTCTCCGGAGCCGGACCCGGAACCGGAAATACCCTGTCAAAACCCAAAAAAAATCAGAAGAACCGGTCAAAACCCGGTCAAATACCTGACTATACCTGGAACCGGTTCCTACCCGAACCTGGTTTGACTTTTGTTGACCATACCCGGAACCGGTTCCTACCCGGTTCCGGGTTTAAATAATACTCGATTTGTGCACGTCTACTAGGGTTCTTGGGGCACCACTCGATTACTGCATTGGTTTCATTGGCTTGTTCGGTAACACTCACACAATTGGCTTGGTTTGTGAAATTGGTAGACAAATTCAGGCTAGTGAAACCAAAGAATGCTTGTTGTGGCAATCGGGTAGTTTTGTGCATGCCGAAAAGCATCCCTAGTACAATTGATTAGTTGTGAAACCGAAGGTGAATGATTAGTTGACACACGGCTTGCTCGGTTAGGCCCTGCAGAAAAAAGATAAAACAATAAAGTAATCTTAAAAAACCATGGCATCGAGTCACCGACCTCCGCTTTTTATCTTATGTACATAATGGGTTAATTTATTATACAATGAAGAATAAAAATGAGAAGGATGAAAAGAATTTGTAGCCACATAATAAAACCCCTCAAACAAATAAATAAAAAAATCATAACTCAAAATTTAATAAAAGAAAATGAAAAAAGTAAAAACACAAAAATGTTTCCACGTCTTTCTCGTTCTCATAAAAAAAACACAATGTTAAGTGAAAAAAGTCTTTGTGCCTTTGTCTATAATTGTGTTTTATGTTTATTTCCGTCATTGATTGTGTCTTTTTTTCCTTAACATCGTTTATTTTTTCTTTATATTGTGTTATATTACTCAACATTGTTTCATATTTTGTTCGTCATTGTGTTATTTTTTACGATCTACTGTGTCTTTTTTTAGTTATAATTGTGTCATTTGTTCATTTTCAGCATTGTGTCTTTGATCTCGACATTGTGTTTTTTCGTCAATTTTTTTAAAAATTTTCTTGAACAGGAATGATGGCGGAAACATTTCAGTTTTTTATTTTTTTGGTTTTTTATTTATAATTTAAGTTATGCTTTTTTTATTATTTTTTTAAATTTATTTTTAAGAGGTTTTTGTGTGGTCAAAAATCTTTCTCACATTTCTTATTTTTATTTCTCTTTGTATTTTAACTTATGTCACCAAATCTACTTCGTCTCTAGAAGGGGCACATCACTTATGAAGGGCCCGAGGGCCCTTCTCCCGACCGTGTGCATTTTCATTTAAGCGTCATCACTGGTCTCTGTCACTCTAAATAAGTAAATATCGACACTTAATGTAGTTGTGTGATCGAGTGTGGCACACATATACTAAGACGTGCTCAAATACATTAAATTGTGATTGTATGGTCGAGTGAAACACACGTTACATGTCATTTAAGTGGATGGTGAAGGAGGCTTTTGTTTCTCTATCACCATTCACAATTATTCATTTTCAATGTGATTTTATGACTAAAAAGACGTTGCAATATTGTTTTATTGGAGAAATAAACAATTTATCTTGAGATATAACATGAAATGTATTTGCCTATTCGGATAAATAGTAACATTGTTTTGTGTTGTTTCTACAATATAAAATATAAACTATTTAGTTATTTTAAGTAGGTCTAGAGTCTCATTAAAAACAATCTCTCTATCATGTGATGTGATATAGATGGTTTGCTCACATTTTATTCTCCCCAGACCCTATTAATATCCATGCTATGGATGAGATTTTAACTTGATATGATTGATTGATTGTTATAGTTATTTTAAGAAGAATGGTTTAAATTTCATTAAATGCATATCATACCGTGTTTGTAAGTTATAATATATCATAAACATATAGTTGAATAACATTTATGTAATTAAATATATAGAAAAGTAGAAACCACGTACAGTGGTACAAAAATAATCAATATGTAATTAGAGTGATAAATTAAAGTAACAAACTTTGTGAGGAAGTGTAGGATTGTAGAATATGGCAAATAGATACATAGTATGTTACCATCGCAGGTTCATCCAGGTAGTTAGGGGCTGGGGGTCTTAAGTTTGAGTCTAAGAAGTGTATAAGGAGGGAGAACACCCCTGTTCTAAGATCAAGTTTGTGTAAGAATAAGTTTGTGTTATGATCCTTTGAGATAAATATCGCTGTCACCAAACTAATGTCATTAGATTTTCACTATGATTCCAACGTTTATTGAAATTGCTCGATTAGTTGATACATGTGAATGTGACTATGTGTTTACTTTTGTTATGGTGGTTGGTAACTTGGTATCTCATCCTCATCCTTAATAGTATGATCATACATCGTCGAAATAACTCGTTATCAATATGATTCGAGTGAAAGGACAAATTTTTATTTATTGTTATACTAGTTGTAGTGATTTACAATTATCGCATGGATTTGTCTTTTTAAATATTATATATACACAAATATGTGATTTATATTTTCACACATGACGCAGGTAGCTTTGTTGGATGAATTAAGTATTGAAGTTTAGATGATACCTTAGGTTGTTTTGATAAATGAAGAACACATTTATTTTTTTAGTCATTTATGATTCGAATATTTATTTGTAACGGTATTTTTGAGACAATGTTTACACTTTTGAAATTTGATATATGAATGAATAATTTAGATATAACACGTGTATTTTATTTAGTGTCTTCTGAGCTATGATACAATATTATCGCGCTCCGGCATGTTCCACCGTAGGTTGGTGTGACAGAATTGCTGTCACCAAACTAATGTCATTAGAAAAAGAGAGAGAGAGAGATAAGATCATAAGACGTAGGGTGTGATATATATATATGACGGCACATTGTTAAGGCATGTGCCTTATTTATAACAGATATGCCCAAGCATAACTGGGGGCCTAGGGCAAAGGAAGATAAATATGGCATTAATAAACGTTCTACATATGAATAATGGCAATGGAGATTCAAGTTATGCCAAAAATTCATTTCTTCAGGTCTTCTTTTAGTCTATTTGCCACTATATCAGTTCCCAGTGAATTATGTAAAGTGCTCAACTACTTTAACCTAGCTTTATTTCTTTTCAGGAAAACGTGATGCATAGAGCGTTACCCTTTCTAAAGCATACGATTAAGAGTATGGCAAATCATGATGTCTTCTTCAACAATTGTTTCACGATGGCGGACTTAGGATGTTCCACCGGCATGAATACACTATTTGTGGCATCTAATGTTATTAATATAGTCCATGAGGTGTGTCAAGAAAACAATCGTAAAACACCACAGTTTCAAGTGTGTTTAAATGACCTTTATGGAAATGATTTCAGTACAGTTTTTAAATTATTACCAAAGTTCTATGAAAATCTTAAGAAGGAAAAGGACCAAAATATCGGTCCTTGTTTTGCTTCAGTTGTTCCAGGCTCCTTTTACAGTAGACTTTTTCCCGACAAAAGCTTGCACCTAGTTCACTCCTCTTATAGCATTCAATGGCTTTCTGAGGTTCAATACTATCCAACTCTATTGTTATCATATATGCTATATTATCATGAGGAGGGATAATTTGAGAACTTGTTGAGTTATAAGAATTTTAAGAACTTCATTCATAACCACACATTTAATTAAATATGTTAGATTATGTGGTTGAGATTAAACCTGATTAAAAAACTAAGTAAGAGAGAGAATAAAGATGGTGATTACACTAATTTAAACGTCCGTTACACCTATGCAAAAAGTCGACTCGGTGGGTAAAAAATGTTGTAATTTGTCTACGTATTTGTAACTTACATATATTACATATATGCAAAAAAAAGTCATTTTTTTACGTTGGGTTCTTTCGAGTTCTTTAAACTCAATGGTTATCAAAAGAAATCAACTCATATTATCATAACTATATGATCAATCCTCCAATGTGTAGTGTATAATTGATCAATTATTTATAAGAATATATCATTTATACCTAGTTTTAATAAGATAGAGATTTGAAAACATGTGTTTATACCTACTTACCTAGGACTCTAACTTAACCAACCAATTGATCAAGATAATGATTCCAAGTCATTTATTTATTTTTGTTTATAGGCTAATTGTTTTGAATGATAAAATTATTCCTGTGATATAATAATGTGATAGGTACCTGAAGGTCTTGAAAGTAATAAGTTAAATATATACATTTCGAAAACAAGTACTCTTAATGTACTACAAGTATATGGAGAACAATTTTATACCAACTTTACAAAGTTTCTACAACTGTGCTCTGAAGAGATAGTACGCGGTGGACGCATGGTTTTAACATTACCCGGCCGGAGTAAAGTTGACCCTAGTAGTGATGAGTGTTGGAGATTGTGGGATTTACTCACCACACTTCTTGAGTTGCTCGAAGAGGTATAATGTCATTTTGTATCCGCATGCGCGCTAACTCAAATTAACGTAGAATATTGGTGCATAGCGGAATCAATAAAATAAAACATAGAAAAATTTTCTTAAGAAGATTATTGAATTTCTGAATACTGAAATGAATAGTCCTTTATATAAGCGATTTCATAATTTGGCATGTTTACCAATTTTTCATAATTACAAAACGGAATTTGAAACATGAACTTAAGACATTAAGTAACGGCCTAAATTATGTAAGAAGGCTAGAAAGCTCGTCAAATAATTAAATATGAAAAGACTTCATTGTCGCAAAATTTTAGGAGAAAGTCTTCTCAGGTGGAATCAGAGGCTTAAATGATGGATTATGAGTCTGAAAGCTAGGCCACAAGATTCGACTCACCAAGACCTTTCCGCTAATTGTTTTTAGGCCTCTTAATTCCACTTGTAGCCCGAGTTATCCTATTTTTAAGTTTTAGGCACTTTTAGCAGCTCTTTTAGCTATATTTTTCTCTATCAAGTTGATCCATATAAGCGTTTAATTGCTAACTCTTAGCTTCTAGTTTACTATTCATATCTACTAATTAGTTTTATCTTCTAAAAAATACTACAGGCATTGGTTCAAGAATCAGATTTAAACTCATTCAATCTTCCATTCTATCTTCCATGTGAGGATGAACTTAGGAACATTATTCAAAATGATGGATCATTTTCTCTTGATAACATGAATGTTTATGAAGTCAATTGGGTTCCACATGATACTGATTACACAACTACGAATGATTTAAACGTAGAGCGAGGCCACAATCATGCGACAAAACGAAACCAAAAAGGACACGGCGAAGTTGATTAGAGCTATTGCGGAACCATTGTTGAGTTCTCTCATTTTGGGAGTTCCATAATTGATGTGCTATTTGAGAAGTATGAGAAGCATGTGGCTAAACATTTGGCTGTCAACAAAACAAAACAGTTTACTATTGTTATTTCATTGACAAAGAAATGAATAATATGTATGATGTATCATGTGCTAAATTCATTTTCTGTGTATTGATGTGATGAATTTTATTATATATAGATCTTTTACTTATTTGGGAGACTTTCCTTAAATAGATAAATTCTAATGAAAAAAATAGAAAGTGGTCCTGATGACAAGTTGATATGCATGTGCATCATCTGTCTTAATGTTGTACTCTCCCTCTCTGAAAATTATCACAAGTAGTCAAACAACTTAACGAAACAAGTAAGTCGGATGTTACCCTCGTTAAAACGGTCCCCAAATTCTTGGATTTGCAAATCTAGAACCACATTGAAGCAATCATACTCATAATAGTGGCAATTTTTCATGTTTGTTTTTTTTCTTGGCGTTAGTATGTTAATGTAGTCATCATCGATCGAAAGGACGAAGTGAGGCAGCAGATGCGGTAAATAAAATAAAGTTTAGAAGTTAGAATGGGATTTTGGGTTTTGGGCTAAAAACTGAGTAGGGTTTGAATTGGGTTTTGGGCTTAAAAGTTGGATTAGATATTGGACTAATGGACTTGTTAATATTAAAGTCAAATTTAATAGAAAAAATTGTTTATATAACGTTTATATAATTATATTTATAAAATTGTCATTGTATTTTTTGTTAGGGTTAGTCTTAAAATCTCATGAGGGTCGTCTCGAAATTATACAGGGTACGACTTCAAAGTTTTACAGAGGTCGGTGCCAAAATTTTACAGGGGCGGTCGGGAATTTTTCGGTATATTAACACTATTTTTTTTTTCACAGGGGACGGGGGACACCCCTCAATTGTGAGTGGCTACGCCACTGGTCTAGTGGTTGTGTCATTGTTGAGCTTGTTGCTGGGCTTGACTGGAGCCTGGAGCATAACCCGGATAACTAATAATTGTTAGCTAAGTTTGTTCTAGATCGATGGTTGATTGTATCTTTAGTTTGTGTTGAACTAAAGATTTGCATCGTGTTTTTGGTTGTTTGTTCGATTCAATAGGAAGATTATAGTTTTCTCACATGTTTACATTATTAACTAATAATTTAATGAGATGACACAATGAGGCCAAACATGTGCAATAGATGTTTCGCATTTCACACCCACGGTCTTTTTTCACCATTGTGCCCGCCCGCACTACCTTTCGCACCCCTCCGTGGCTGTGTTCCACGCAGACAAGGCTTAGCGCCTATCTCCAATCTTCACAACATGTAGTCTAACCTCTAGTCATTTCGATTATGAATCAATAGAGCCCAACATGCAAAGCTTTCCAAATGCATGTAGAAGAAACAATATTCTCTCTGTTAAAAATAGAAATATTTCATAATAAAAAGAGAGTTCTTTACAATGTATTAAAAATTTATGATAATATCAATTAATGCTCATTTGACCACTTACGCGTTAGCATTTTCTTTTTAACGACGAATTTTGTTGTCCGTGAGACTTGAACCAAGACCTCCCAAACTAAGGTGTTTAAAGGCTTTATTTTTGCCAATGAACCACCAACCCATTGGCGCTTAGCTGTTAATGTTAGCATTCATGCCACCTAAAAGAACCTTATTCGAAAAACCACCATATCTTTCTTCTTTCTCTTCTTGATCATCACTCTACCACCCTTTCTTTATCACACACTTACGAACACTAAGTTGTGACTCCCAAATGGCAATAAACGCGTTACCCAATATTACGACTTCTAAATCTAATTCCGCTTTTCAACTTAACTATATGAGAGTATATGACCCTTTTGGTTTCACCTTTATAACCTATTATCTCAAGTTCTATGGTTCCAGTAATAACCAGTTAGTTTAGATTGTGTTCTCAAACAATACATCTCAACAAGATTAATATAATATAGTATAAAAACTACATTCAAATAACATTAACATACAAAATTTTTTATAAAAAACGTTAGTTTTCAATGGTTCCTTCAAGTTCTTAAATAATTTAACAGTTCTGTAATGATACTCATCACATATATATATATATATATAGGGAGAGGATCATAAGAGAACTCCTTTTTATGAAGAGAACTAGAGAACTAATAATGAAGTATTTTTAATTTAATTAAAAAAAATATTTTTAAATTTTTTTTTCTTTCATCCTTCTTATATGTTGTTATTATTACCAAAAAAAATATAAACACTAAAAAAAATTAACGTTGTAATGCATATATGCAATACATCGACTTTTTTATAATGCATATGTGCAATAGTGTGAATTTTGATATTTGAAATAGTATTGAATAACATATATATAGTTGTTTGTATGTATATTTGCAATAGTGTTATATTATATACAAAAATAAAAAAAAAATCGATATAGTGCATGTGTGCATTAGTGTTGTATTACATATATGCAATAATGTGTTTTGCATACAATTATTAGTGTCGTATTTGCATATATTCAATAGTGTGTATTAGATAATGTATTTGTGTTGTATTATATACAATAAAACACGCATTACATCGACGGTTTTTTTAGGAACAATATCATCTTATTAGAAGGAGGAAAGAAAAAAATCACAAAATAATTTTTTAAAAATAGCTAAAAATAATTCTTTACTAGTTCTTTAGTTCTCTCTTTAAAAGGAGTTCTCTCTAGATCACACCCATATATATATATATATAGGGAAATGATCAAGAGAGAACTCATTTTAGGGAGAGAACTAGAGAACTCTTAAGTAGAGGGATATAATTGTAAAAATGCTACCCAATATGTCTCAAATGTACCCACGCTTTCCCATTCTGCAATTGAATCACCATAAACCACTGTGTTGGTTTATGAACCCTAATTATCAAAACAACACTTACAAATCGATACGTATCAATGATTTAGAACCCTAATTCTTAAGTATATTGAAGATCGATTCATGTTTACTGCCATAGATACACCTGCAAGAAAAAAAGACGATGATTCTGAAGATCGATTCCATTGAAATAGAATGAAAATCAAAGATTGATCCTTCCTAACAATATGCAATAAGCATTAGAGTTCCTCTTTCTACTTCTAATTCTCTAAATTGCAAGTTTTATATGGTATATTTCAATTCAGATCTGCAGTCTCTGTTTTTTTGTGTTTTAATCAACAAATTGATTGATAATCTGTTTGTTTCTTGTAATGATTGAATTGTTTGATTGATTAATTGTATGTTATGGCATTATTAGGAGACAATCAATTGTTAATTATAAGTTGGTATGGAAATAAGGAAGATAAAGTGTTCAGTTTGACCTAATAATTGGATTTGGGTTTTACAACATACAATACATGTATTACGTATGTATAATACATTTATTACATATGTGCATTAATACTCGTATTAGATAAGTGGATTAGTTACATGGACAAGATTTTTCGAACTAATACTGAGTATGGCACATGTGTAATATTTCAGCATTACATATATGTTTACAGCATTACATATACGTAATAGTGCTGGTATTACATATTTGTAATAATAAAAAGAAATAGCTGATGTGTAATACCAAATATAATTTTGTAATGTTGTTACTAATACGTATATGTAATACTAAAAGGCAATAATAGTATGCAGTTTGTTGACTATTCTAACATTATATTATGCAGTTTTGGAGATGACCTTCAATACTATTGATATGTGGTATGTCGGTTGTTGTTTGAGCTTTATACCGGTATCAATTTGTCCTCGGATACACAAACTAATCATTACCATCATCCCTTTAGGCGAACTACTACACAACGGTGCAAACTCTACACCATCGAGTAACGATCGTACACATAAACCAGGTGTTAATGAAAACATATTAACATGATGAAAAAAATAAGAAATATGCGTGTTTGATTGTTGATGATGACTATTTTTTTTTTAAGTATTTGTATTAGAAAAGTACATTGGGTTATGATCGCGTTCGTTCTTATGGTATTCTTAACGTATTCAGTTTTGAACAGATATATAAGGTTGAATTGAGGCTATGATTTGAATAAGAACAAACCACGATCCCTCTTATATTCAAATCTTCATAACTTGTTTATAAAATAAAGTAAAACAATCGTGTTTCTATGTAATTATGTGATGCATATATGAAATACTATAGTACTACATATATGTAATACAATAGTGCTACATATATGTAAAACAATAGTACCACATATACATAATACAATTAGTACAAACATATAATAGTGTTTTTTTAAATATATAGTGGAAATATTATATACATGCATATGCCTATACAAATGTCACATTAACATCATCATCATAACTTTCAAATACAATACATATACGCATTACTACTACATACATGTCAATAGAAACAAATGAAAGTGATTTAAAAAGACACAAATGCACTAAAAATACACTATCATAACAACTTTAAGACACACTACATATATCCACTAATATTACTACTTTCGGCGCTACATATACACGATATAACTAAACTATACATTAAAATACATCATTTATGTACTACATAAATTGTAATAAATCAGCCTGCATATATGTGCAATGTATACGTAATACATGAGCATTGTAATAAAATCAATCATTTTCCTCCTCAAGTTCCTCAAGCATGTGTGTTAATGCACAGAAATTTGACAATATGTAACGGCTAGAAGACCTGGTCTACCACCTATTTCGCAGCCTGAGTGATGGAGCACGTTGTCAAAGTGGCTGTTACAAGTATATTCAAGATAAAGGCGGATTTTTAGGAAAAATAGTTAATGGTATTTATTATTAATAACTCCATTGAGTTATTATCTTTGATTTATATTGAGATGATGATTAGTTAGGAAACACATGTATTCTCACACACACTAGAGCAGAAGTAAACATTCTCTCTACTCACTAGTTTACCTTGTATTCTCGATCACTAATTCCACAACGATTGTAACTACTTTTTATTATCAATATACTTGAAGGTGATAGTTTTCACCGTCCGGTGGTTTTTTGTGTCGGAGATTACGATAATCACGTACTAGCCAAATTGTTTTGGATAAAAATCACTCAAGGATAATGTATCCAAATCTGTTAAGTGAGGTATAGTGCTAATTCGATAATATTGGATGCGTAATCATAATTTGTGTGAACACAGTGATTTGATCACGAGAGAAAAAGCCCTTAACCAAGATAGTCTTACTTCGGTCAAAACTTATCAAGGTAATCTCTGGTCGAACTTCCTCGGTCAAGGATTAACTAAGTAATCGTTGGTCGATTCTTTTCGGTCAAAGATCAACAAGGTATCCTTTGGTCGATGAGTATGTGATTATCGTGGTCTCCGCCTCAAAAAACCCTCGGACGGTAAAAACTATCACCGTCAAGTATATTGATAAATAAAAGGTGGTTACAAGTGTTGTGGAGTTGATGATCGATGTTACAAAGTCGGCTAGTGTGTAGAGAATATATGGTTATGCTCTAGTGTGTGTGAGAATACATGTGTTTCCTAACTGATCATCATCTCAATATAAATCAAAGATAATAACTCTATAGAGTTATTAATAATAAATACCATTAACTATTTTTCCTAAAAATCCGCATTTATCTTGAATATACTTGTAACAACCACTTTGACCACGTGCTCCATCACTCAGGCTACGAAATAGGTGGTAGACTAGGTCTTCTAGCCGTTACATATTGTCAAATTTCTGTGCATTAACAATTGCCCCCAAAATGGCGGTTGTGATAAGACCAAAGCTGTCATTTTGCCTTTGAATTCAAACTTCCTGCAAAAACATATGAGATTTGACAAGCTGGATATAATTGTCATATTTTAATGAAGTTTCCTTGGGAACTTCCCTTCCGGTTAATATCCTTCTCCCTGCAAATCATGAACAACTAGTAACACCTGTTTAACCCGGGTGGATGATCCATTTTTATGAATGGTGAAATCCGGGTTAAGATTTTTGGTAATTGCAAGTAAGTTTAATAAATAGTATCTTTTAACTATTTGTTGATTGTCTGTTATTTTGAAAGTTTGTCTGATATAGCTTTAGACTTGTTGAAAGTTTTGAGAAATATTCTTTAGTAAAAAGTTTTTAGGATAAAATATCCTTGCAAAAATAAACCAGGATCTTAAGTCCTTATTTAAATATATTGAGAATAATGAATCCTTATATCTATGAAGATATAAACTGAAATAAAATAAGTGAAAACCGATAAACAGAAATCATATCGTAAGGTCTGGTTAGACCTAAGTTACCATAAGTATTGATCCTTTTGCAATCCTTATAAAACTGATGCAGATAACTTATGATATTATATGGGATTAAATCCAATAAACTGGGGACAATCCCAAAAAATAAACTGGGGACAAGCCTGTGCAACTGGGGATAAGCCCGTGTAACTGGGACAAGCCCGTGTAATCTGGGGACAAGCCCGTGCAACTGGTGTTAAACTGGGGACAAGCCCAAAAACTGGGGACAAGCCCAAACTGGGGACTGGCCCAAGGATACGGATGTTAACTGGGGAGTCGCCAAAACCGGGATTTAGCCCAAACGTGAGATAACGTGAAAACGTTATAAACCTTAGCTAACATGAAAATGTTAGAAACCTTTGTCTTGAGATAACGTGAAAACGTTATAAACTGGTGGTATGGTACGTCTACCATAAATCGTAGTATCCTCCATATAGCCGAAGACAACGAAATTGTCAGCCACTAAGCGTGTACTGGTCTCGCTGCCCAGGACTATACGTTGGATAGTGTGCGCTCCAGGCGAGAGTGTAGAAACTCTAATTTATAAGAAAGGTGAAAACCTTTAAACCTTGGAGGATATGACCATCGGGGGTCATATCCAATCGTGGGCTAGGCCAAGGAAAATAGCAATGTACCTTAAGCGTGAGGGAGAGGTGGCCAACCTCTTAGACATTGAACCTTTTATTGAAATATGCATTGTTACTTAAAAACTTGGAAAAGATAAATGTTAAGAATACATTATCCTTAAATTAATAACAAGAATATGAAATAAATAAGTGATCAGATAGATATTACCAATTTTAGGATCCTTGATCCTAGATGGATGCTTGATCCTCTTAGGATACTTGATCCTGATTAGAAAAAGTACTTCTTGAGATGGATAGCATTCCATGCTTTTGGTAACATGTTGCCTTCCATTGTGAGCAAATGATATGCCCCCTTTCCTGCCTCCGATTCGATAAGATAAGGACCTTCCCACTTGGGTGCTAGCTTTCCATCTGCCGAGTTGGTTGTATTTTGGAAGGCTTTTCTCAATACCAGATCTTCTTCTTGAAATCTTCTGATCCTTATATTTTTGTTGTATGTCCCAGCTACCCTTTGTTGATATGCTGCCATTCTGATCTTAGCTAGGTCTCTGAGTTCATCAACAGTATCTAGATCTTGGAGAAGGATTTCATTATTGGCCTCGGGATCACGGATGCTCATCCTTGCTGTAGGAACCACCAATCCTGTGGGAATTACTGCTTCTGATCCAAACACCAAAGAGAAGGGTGTCTGGCTTGTTGCATTTTTAGGTGTAGTTCTATCTGCCCAAAGAACATAAGGAAGTTCTTCAGCCCATTTTCCCTTCTTGGATCATAGCTTCTTCTTTAGATTGTTGATGATGATCTTGTTGCTAGATTCTGCTTGACCATTGGCTTGAGGATGAACTGGAGTGGAAGTAATCATTTTGATGCCTCAACTGTCACAAAAGTTAGTAGTTCTATTCTCGATAAACTGGGAACCATTGTCACAAACAATTTCAGCGGAGATACCAAATCTAGTTATAATATTTCGTTTAATAAAAGATATTACTTACCTTTCTCGGACTTGTACAAATGCTTCTGCCTCAATCCATTTGGAGAAGTAGTCAGTCATAGCTAGCATAAAGTTCCACTTGGTGCTTTTGGTAGCTTGCCTACAATATCCATACCCCATTTCATGAAAGGCCATGAGGAGGATATAGGATATAGGGGCTCCGCTGGTTGATGAAGGATATTCGCGTGCCTTTGACAAGCATCAGATTTCCTTTAATACTCCACTGCATCCTTCTTCATTGTTGGCCAGAAGTATCCAGTTCTAAGTATTTTGGAAAATAATGCTCTTCCACCTGTGTGATTGCCGCAATCTCCTTCATGAAAATCCTTGAGTACTTCTTGGATCTCAGGATCCTCAATGCATCTCAAATATGGACCTGCAAGAGATTTTCTATATACCATATCGTTTAACAAAATATATTGGGATACCTTGAGTTTGAAGGACTTGGGATTTTCTGTGGCTGGAATTTCTCCAGTCTGAATATAGTTCTTGATAGGATGGATCCATGATCCTCTGTTATTTGAGGATAAAGGATCCCAGAGCACGATTTCTTTATCATTTGTTATCTCTCCAACTTGTTTTTCTCCTATTGCTGGCGAGAGAATGTGGATTATTGGGATTTTCAAATCCTCAGGAATCTTCAGAGATGAGGCTAAGTTTGTTAAGGCGTCTGCCCCAGCGTTTTCTTCCCTCGGTACCTGTGTAATACTAAATATTTCGAAAGATTTCGATAACTTCTTCACAACATCTAAATATTTCATTAGTTTCTCACATTTAACAGCATACGAGCCATTAAAGTGGTTAGTTATCAATAAAGAATCTACATAAACTTGAAGATACCTGATCCTCATGTTTTTAGCTAATTGCAAACCTGCGATTAAAGCCTCGTACTCTGCTTCGTTGTTTGTTGCTTGGAACTCACAAGCTATGGACTGGGGTAATATGTCCCCCTGTGGCGATTTCAGTAGGATCCCTAATCCTGTTACTCTCACGTTGGATGCTCCATCAGTGAAGAGTATCCAATGATCATTGGTCTTTTCCAGTTGTTGTACTTCCAAGTCAGCTTCTTTTTGTAGATCACTAGTGAAATCAGCCACAAAGCCCGCTAGTGCTTGAGACTTGATTGCTGTTCTTGGCTCGTATTGGATATCATATGCACTTAATTTCACAGCCCACTTAGCCATTCTACGTGACAACTCTGGTTTTCTAAGAACATTCTTTACTGGATAGTTAGTTCTCAAAATAATAGTATAAGTTTCAAAGTAGTGTCTCAACTTGGTGAGGCCATAATTAAAGCAAGAATTAATTTTTCAAGGTGAGAATACCTAACCTCTGCGTCTAGAAGACTTTTACTTACATAGTATACATGATGTTGTTCACCTTCATGATCCTTTACCAAGACGGTACTCACCGCATTTCTTGAGACAACAAGATATAGATACAAGGATTCTCCATCCATAGGCTTCCTTAGAGCTGTAGCTGAGGATAAGTAATCCTTTGGGGCTGTAAGCGCAGCTTCATGCCTTTCAGTCCATTCAAATTTCTTGTTCTTTCTAAGGATATCATAGAAGTCTTTGCACTTCTCGGAGGATCTTGAGATGAATCTATTCAAAGCCGCTATTCTTTCGGTGAGTCTCTGGACATCTTTGGCATTTGCAGGAGACTTGAGATTGATAATGGCTTCGATTTGCTCCGGGCTTGCTTCAATTCCTTTTTTTGTGACCATATATCCCAGAAACTTTCCAGCGTTAACACCAAAGTGGCATTTGGATGGATTCAGTTTCATGTTATAGTGGTCCAGGATATTGAATGCTTCCACAAGGTCCCTGAGGTGATCCTCTGCTTTCTTCGACTTTACCACCATATCATCTATGTATACCTCCATAGTCTTGCCCAATTGGTCCTTGAACATCATGTTGACTAGTCTTTGATACGTCGCTCCTGCATTTCTCAGTCCAAACGGCATAGCAGTATAACAATATATGCCGGTTGGAGTCATGAATGTTGTATCCTCTTGATCAGATGGTTCCATCTGAATTTGTTGGAATCCAGAGGAAGCATCCATAAAGGTGAGCATTTCATGTCCAGCCGTTGCATCCACCATGGCTTCTATATGTGGTAATGGGAAAGGATCCTTGGGGCATGCCTTGTTTAAATCCGTGAAATCGACACACACCCTCCACTTTCCATTCTTTTTTGAAACAACGACCACATTAGCTATCCATCGAGGATATTGAACCTCTTTGATCATACCGGCCTTAAGAAGTTTTTCAACTTCTTCTTGTATGATCTTGTTCCTCTCAGGAGAAATTTTCTTCGCTTCTGATGGACGGGTTTAACAGTTAAATCCAGGCCGAGTTTATGGGTGATTACCTCTTTTGAAATACCTATCATGTCCGAGTGCTTGAAGGAAAAGGTAGATCTTCTTCTCCCTAAGAAGGATATCATATCCTCCTCAATCGTACTGGGGATACTGGATCCTAGGAACACCTTTACTTCCGGATCCTCGGGGTCCAAGGATACTTCTTTGAGATCTTTCTCCCAAGCTTCCAGCACGTTCCTAGGATGTTGCTGTAGTTGCTATGCTATAGTTTGCTTGGTTGTTGGCTTCATTGATGAAGAATAATAGTTCCTAGCCTCCGCTTGGTCACCCACTATCTTCACCACTCCCCAAGGAGTAGGTAGCTTGATGCATTGGTGATAAGTTGAAGCTACAGCCTTCATTCCATGGAGCCAAGGCCTACCTAAAATAACATTACAACAGGAAAGGTTATCTATAACACAAAATTTTTGGTATGAATTTAACCCTTCGATATAAATCGGGAGGTTGATGTCCCCCAATGTCTTCTTGGTTTCACCACTGAAACCGACTAGCACTGATGTTTTAGGAATGATCTCCGAATCCGGTATATTCATCTTCTTGAGGACATCATGCTGGATAATGTTGACCGAGCTCCCACCGTCAACTAGGATCCTGCGTACATAATGGTCAGCGATAAATAAAGTAATAATTAAACCGTCATGGTGAGGATCCTGGATGTTTAGTTTATCTTCCTCATCGAAGAAGATCCTTTTATCTGTTGTCAAAGTGGTAGATACTATCGGTTGGTCTCCGTTATCCAATTTGATCTCTTTAGCGAGCCTCTTTGCCGCGGAGAAGGAAGTTCCACATATGTCTGATCCTCCAGAGATGAAATTGACCATTCGCACATCCATTTCATCCTGGTGAGGATCCTGGATACTTGAATTGAAGAAGACTCTCTGATCAGTTATTCGAGTAGTGTGGATGAGCGGTATTTTTTTCATCGTCCAACTTGAAGTATTCCACAGGTTCTACTTCTGCAGAACAATAGGTTTGAAATATGTCATAATCTCGGGCGACGAAGTTGATTACATGAGCATCTTGTGGTGGTGGTGTTTCTTTTTGTGGAAGATCTTCAGGATCCTGGATCTTGGATCTCTTCCTTCCCAAGAGTTCTTTGAAGTGACCCTTGCTCAGGAGATATCCAATTTCCCTCCTCAAGCCAATGCACTCGACCGTCATGTGGCCAAAATCTTCGTGAAAGGCACACCACTTAGACTTGTCTTTGAAGGCGGTAGTCCTCTCGTTCTTCAGGGGCCACCTTGCTTTATCCCGCAGATCCTTCATGGCACAAATCAAACCATGAGTATCAACAGAGAAGCAATATTCAGAAATACTTGGGTAGTCCTCATCATCATCTCCTTCTTCAACTGCCCGGATGTTTTGGTTGTTGAACTTGGAGTAAGGCTTCGAGTTGTTGTTTCTGTATGAGGATCCTTTATTCTTGTCAGGGGATTCTTGCTTCGTCTGAGCCCCCAATCGTTCTTGGATCCTTTTGTCGTCTTCCAACCGTATGAATCTTAGTGCCCTGTTCCTTACTTCATCTAAAGTCCTGCAAGGAGTCATCACAAGATCGTCATAAAATGGGGAGCCCCTTTGAAGTCCCATCTTGAATGATTCAACAGCCATAGCCATATCAAGATTAGGTATTTCTAGGGCTTCCCTGCCAAACCTTGTAACAAAATCCCTTAAGGATTCATCATAAGGTTGGACAACTCTATATAAATCACTAGTTAACTTCTCAAATTTCCTACTACAAGAAAACTGGTTGTTGAACAAGTTAACTAAATGTGAAAAAGATGTAACAGAATAAGGAGGAAGACTTAGCAGCCATTTAAGTGCAGATCCTGTTAGTGTGGATCCGAAACCCTTGCATAGACAAGCTTCCTTGTGTCTTTCAGGAATTGGATTGATCTCCATCCTTTCCCTATATTGGGTTACATGCTCTTCAGGATCAGTGGTACCATCGTACACTTTCATGTTGGGGGTTCGAAAGCGTTTTGGGATCTCCGCGTCACACATTGGTGGAGCAAATCTCTACAGTTTGTGGTTTCCTTCTGGTATCTCAGGAATTGGACGGATCACCCCAGGTACGTTGGATATCATATCCTTGAGTTTCTGTAGTTCCTTAGCCATAGCTTGGTTGATACCTGCATCCTGCATGGAACCACGGTTAACATCTAAGGATATAGGATCATACAAGTTACCCCTTTGTTGCGTGAAAGTCGACATTCTAGAAGAGTGGCTGATGTAACAAGCGTCTGCTACAGGAGTTGGTCCACTAGAAGCTATGGTCTGCATGGGGATTATATCTCCTTCATGGATTTCAGAAGATCGTTGGTGTTGAACTCCTAAGGATCCTTGGCCCTGGTAGATGGATCCTTGAGGCTGGGAGTTGTAGGATCCTTGGTGACACTCCCCAGAGAACCCTTGTTGAAGGATTGATGATCCTCTCTGGAACATGGAGGATCCTTGGACCTATGGACCTCGGATCTAGAATGGATGATCCTGAGTGAAAGATCGAGTGTTCTTTAGTCTGTTGACCCATGGATCCCTGCTGAAGGATAGAGGATCATTGCGGTAAGAATGAGGATCCCTGAGCTTGCTGACCAATGGACCCTTGTTGGAGGATAGATGATCCTTGCGGGAATAATAAAGATCCTTAAGTCTGTTGACCCATGGACCTTTGCTGAAGAATAGAGGATCCTTGCGGAAAGAATGAGGATCCCTGAGCTTGCTGACCCATGGACCCTTGTTGAAGGATGGATGATCCTTGTTGAAACAACGAGGATCCTTGAGCCTGTGGACCCGTGGACCCCTGTTGAAGGATGGATGATCCTTGTTGAAACAGTGAGGATCCTTGAACTTGTGGACCCGTGGACCCTTGCTGAAGGATGGATGATCCTTGTGAGAACTGAGCCATGGATCCTGGACTGGTGAAATCCAGCATCCTGGGCATCAGGGGAGTCTGATCCTCCGTTGGCCTCTTTCTTTTCTTGAGATCTTCAATTTCACGTAGGATCATCTGGTTGGTTTTGTTCTGTTGCTCCATGTATGCCTTAGCCTGTGAAAACATTGCAGAAATATCATTGTTAGATTTGACCACCGAAGTGGCAGCAGTGGTTTTTGAGCTCTGGAAGACTGGAGTTTGTGTCTTGTTTCCAGCCGCGGTGGTCCTTGGTGCTCCCGTAATTGGAGGAGGCATCGGCGGCAAAGATCTTGATGAGAGAGAAACCGAAGATGGCATTGTTGATGAAGCAGAGGTTGATTGAGAGGCCATTGATGGTGATATGGGTATGAAAAGTTGAATATTGATATGGTATTTTTTGGATTATAGCACCAATTGCCCCACGGTGGGCGCCAAATTGTTTTGGACAAAAATCTGCTAAGTATAAAGTATCCAAATCTGTTATGTGAGGTAAGGTTCTAACTCGATAACAACAAGTGTATAAGCGTAATATTGGTGAACACAAAGGTTTGATCACGAGGGAAAAAGCCCTTAACCAAGATAGTCTTACTTCGGTCAAAACTTATCAAGGTAATCTTTGGTAAAATAACCTCGGTCAAGGATTAATAAGATAATATTTGGTCGAATTACTTTAGTCAATGATCAACAAGGTAACCTTTGGTCGCTGAGTATGTAATTATCGTGGTCTCCGGCACAAAAAACCCCCGTACGGTGAAAACTATCACCGTCAATTATATTGATAAATAAAAGGTGGTTACGAGTGCGGCGGAGTATATGATCGAGATTACAAAGTTAGCTAGTGTGTAGAGAGAATGCTTGCTTCTGCTCTAGTGTGTGTGTAAGTACATGTTTTTCCTAACTGATCACAATCTCCATTATATATAAAAGATAATAACTCAAGGGAGTTATGATTAATAAAGACTATTAACTAATAGTCCCTAAAAATCCACCATGTCTTCAATATAATCGTAACAGGCACTTTGACCACGTGCTCCATCACTTAGGCTGCGAAATAGGTGGTAGACCAGGTCTTCTAGCCGTTACACTTATTAAATATCAGCCTTCATATAAGATACAACCGTTAATAGTAGCAAATACCGAGGATCCATGATCCTGACATAGCTCTGGAACTCTTCAGAAGGATAATTAATCCAGACACGTCAATATCTTCTTGACTGCAATTTAGTGGATAGACTGAGTCTTCTAACCGTTATACCTGCTAAATATAAGACCACACTTGAGAACAACCGTTAGTAAATAATAAGTACTGTGGATCCTTGATCCTGACGGGATCTAGAACACACGATAAGGATAACTGATCTAGAACATATGTCAGGATAACATATCCACAGTGTCAAATTTCTGTGCACTAACAATGTGCATTCCTCATTCACCAATGTCCTTTGTTTTGCTTTTTCGTGACCTTTTTGACCTGCTCGTGATATTCGTGTATGTGAAATATATGTAAGGCCATGGATACAAACATATCTAATCACAATACTGTATGCATTAGTTGTAATAAAATATTTAAATCATACCATTAACGCTGTTATTTTCAATGTTCACCTCGTTTCATTGTTCAATAGCATCCCCTGTTTCACCTTTGCTTCTTTTTTGCCCCCTTGTTTTTGTGTCTACATCATATTTGAAATGTCATAATATAAAACAATATACAAATATTAACATAACGTAGTTGTAACAATCATGAACAAAAATTAACATGGCAGTGGGTTATGATTCAAGTACCAACAAATGAAATGCACAAATATAACAATAGTCATATTTATTCAAGATGTATTTACCATGAATTATAAGTATCTTAAAGTCTTTGAACAATTATTTTGCAACAATAATCGAGTAAGCATGTAATTACCAAAATGAGTTCTTTTAGACATTTCATCAAACAGTTGGAGGGCATAACGAATCAAACGCTGTAACACCGCGTCCTTTACCCTCTTTAATTTAAGCATAAATATATTAACTTAGAAAGTATAGGGACAAAAATTGTAAATTCTGAAAATCTTCCCCCGTCGCGATACGCGACGGGATAGCAAACAACCCATCGCGTAGCGATGGGATTGGTGAGTCACCGGACACGTGTCCGACGACGTGTCAACACGTGGCATGTTGTGACAGGCCACGTGTCACCACCGCATAAGGCAGCGCCGCGGTACGCGACGGGTACCAAAGAACCCATCGCATAACGCGATGGCGTATGAAATCAGCCTATAAAAGGGGGTGACGGGTATTGAGCTCTCCTCATCCCATTTCACCTCCACTTTCACATAGTTAACATCGAAAGGCGTGCCCGGTTGCCGTAATAAGCCGACGTGCTGTTTTCTCGTATTTCGTGCAAGAAACGAGGTTAAAATCAAGTAGCAATCACTTAAGCAAGTAGATCAAGATCCTACCTTTTTCTTATTATCAATCTAAGCGTTTAATCGCAGGTAGGAGTTATGTTTAAGTTATTTGAATTATTTCTTAAACTATCAATCGAGGCTATGGCCTTTAACCTTGATCGTATTTTACAAACGTTCAATCACAATCAAGTTTTCATAAAATGTTGCTTCATAGCGAAGTAATGTTGAACCAAAAGATATATTTTGACGGGCATGTGGTAACTGGAAGGGGAATATCACTAGTAGTAAGTTTCTTGTCTAAGGAAAAGTAATTCGCATAAATCCCAATCAACCGAGGGACCCGTTTACTTACCTGGAGAAACTTACCAACGTGTTGAACCTATTAGGCCAAAGCATGCTATATCAAACGTCACATAAAACTAAGTGTTTTCATTCATAATCAAAGATAAACGATTTCAAGGTTAAGCTTACAATCATAGCTTAACATCATTCAAAACATTCATACGAACCTATTTGTGTATAGGTTAAGTATCATTCACAATCAATCAATCAGTCAAGGTTTTCCAACACCGACGGTACAGGTGAATACGTTAACCTTTTTATCAGTCAAAAGATATTTATACTCAATAAGACAAACGGGTGTTTGTCTTAACGAGTCAATCAATGTTTACATGAGATCATGTGATCTCTAATACGTTATAATACAAATTAGAAAATAAAGACAACTCAGACCGAATACACATGTGTCTGGATCCAAACATAACCGTTCAGCCTAAATCATTCCAAGGCTACGTGGCCGTGGACTAATGGTCATAACTAGTCTCCCAATAAGGGCTACGTAGCTCAGGAACAATTGTGTGTGTAGGGAAGTGGTACATAGACCAGAAGTAGAAATGCTTCTGCTGAGCTTGTAAAGAAAACTATATTTGTATTGTAATGTCATTCAAATGTTTTATTGAGTCATACGTGTTCACCAGCATGTAGCTGACGTATTTTTCCAACCCATTGCTGGTAATTAAGCGTAAGTAGTATTAACAAGGATTGGAGTCTTAATAAAGATAGAAGCGCGTACAAGATGGCTCCGTTTTTATAACTAAAATTCCTTGTAATATGAAACATATATTTTGTAAACTAATACTCGGGTGTTTAATTCCCGAGTAAATTTTCAATGTAAATTAATATTATATTCAACCTAAAGTCTTCCGCTAAAATTAACCCATAAACTCTGATATATATACAAAATAGGTACCAACTTGTGGTCACACGCTTAGGCCCTAAGTCGGGGTGTGACAGGTTGGTATCAGAGCCATCGGTTTCAGCGAATTAGGTATTAAAAATTAGTACGTAGGCTTTAACTATTATTATGATTACTATTATTTTTCGTAGGGATAAGATAGGATTGGTAAACCTCCTATCCCTAATCTAACTAAAAGTGCAGATGTCTTATATTAACTACTTTGGTCGTAGACACCAAGTAGCCATTCGATCAAAACCGACAATCAATCTTGAACCATCTGATATGGAAAGTAGCAATAGTTATTATACTAGCTTTTTCAGTCACAATCAACAAATCAATCCGGTAATACCCTATGGGAGCCAACCCGTGTATCTCCCAGGGAGTCAGCAAATGGCAATAGAAATTTCTGACGGCACCACCGACAATATTCCACAGTATTATCCATCAGATATTCCAACTTACCATCCTTCCAAGGAACAGGAAGTCCAAAGTAAGATGAAACAATAAATAGAATCGGAATCATCAAGCTGGATGAATTGTCATTTTGATCAAAGGAGATGGCAATTCGGATCACCGCCATTGGGTTATCAATACCAGATTCCACCGACCATTGCTGAACCCAGTCATAAACCAAAAATGAGGGTTAGCATGCCATACAAAAAGAGACTTAACTTATAACCAATCAAGAATCCTTATGAATCGGAGGAGGATCCTGAAGAAGAGGAGGATCCCAAAGAGGAAGAAGAGAACGAGAATCCTTACTTCCCTTCATACTTAGGATCAAGGCTTTCGATCTCGCAACAAGCTAAGGAGATTCGCAAGGAGGCAAATCTTATCGAGGGATTTTATACCACTAATATCCCCGATGAAGAAATGCATGCATACGTGGCTAATCCGAATCTTTATCCAAAGGAAAATGCTTATCTCTTTCCAGCTGCATCTGCACCAACGGGATATCCGAACCCGCCAAACTCGGTGATGGACGAGCTGAGAAATAAGGTTGTGGATAAGAAGAAAATGGGAAGGAAAATAGCCAAGAAATGTGACAAGATGAAGAATCTTGTTACTAAATGGATTAAGGATTAGAAATCATAGTTGTGTACTGTTGTAGTAATTGTAATCCTTTTTCTTGTAAAATAAATAATATAATATAAAGTGTGCCCTTCCTAAATCTTGTTTTATTCATGTAACAACATGTCTAAAGCAAATAGTAATCCAGAAATTCAAGTAAACAATAAAGGAAAGACAATTGAAGAAATTTTGCAAGAAAAAGCTACCGCGGATAATATACAAGCCATACCACAAAATTATGTGCTTGGTATCCGCGATTTAATAAAAGAGGCTGTAAATCTAATCTATGAAATTCTGAAAAATGATCCAAGTAGAACCGCCTCACAATCTAACAAAAGATCAAGTCGAAGTGAAACCGCTACTTCGAAAAGAGAATCAAAGAAAGAATCCAAAAAGGAATCGGAAAAGAAGGAGAGTAAGAAAAAGGAAACCGAAAGAAAGAAAGAAACGAGTGATGCAAGTTCAACGGCTGAAAATGACCTACGTGAGAAAACAAAGAAAATCAAAATACACGAAGATTGTGATTTTAAGATGTTTAAAGTTTATAACCCCAAAGAATTTCACGGGGATAAAGGAGCGATACATACCCTCCGATGGTTGGAGGAAATAGAGTCGATTGTGTTGATAAGTAAGTGTACGGAGAGTGAGAAAGTTCAGTACACCTCTCAGATGTTCAAAGGAGAGGCATTAGAATGGTGGAACACCCTGATTGGAGTCAAGGGTAGAGAAAATTTGTACAATCTAGACTGGGTAATGTTCAAGGCTATGGTATTGAAGAAATTCTGTTCGATCAATGAAATTAATCAGATTCAAACCAAGCTGTGGAACCACAAGGTTGTGGGAACCAATATCAAGGAATATAATACCAAGTTCCATGAGTATTGTATAATTGTGCCCCATCTAGTCACTCCTGAAATCAACAAGGTGACACGATACATTTACGGACTACCAATCGAAATCCGTGATTTAGTACGTTCACACATGCCGTCTTTGACGGAATCGGCCATGGAGTTGGCTGGGTATTTGATGGATGGAATGATAAGGAATTGGGACGAGAGGAAGAAATATGATGGCAAGACGCCAGTTGGAGGAAAAGTGAGGAAAACTGAAAAGAAAAGAGAATGGGCGTTTGTATATAAGCGTCCTGTTTGCAAGTTATGTGGTAGGAGACACTTCGGAAAATGTCTTCGACCAAACAACTCGGTTACATGCAATTTTTGCAATAGACCGGGTCATGTGGAAGCAAATTGTACAAGGAAAACAGTGGAATGTTTTGTGTGTGGTGAGAAGGGACATTATAGTAACGAGTGTTCGAAAAAGAAACCAACGACGATGACGGTTGGTGCAAGTGGCAGCGGTGCAAAGACCGATGCAAAGAAAGGAAATGCTCGTGTCTTTATGCTATACACACAGAAGGCAGCTGATATACCGGACGTGATCACCGGTACGTTTCCTATAAATAATGTTTATGCTAGAATATTATTTGACTCGGGTGCAAACCAAAGCTTTATAGATTATAAATTTTATAGTCTATTAAATGAGCCCTTAGTTAAACTAGATAAACATTATGAAGTAGAAACTGCTGATGGGAATGTAAGTAGAATAACCGAGGCTTTAGATAACGCCACAATATCTTTAGCAAATCACGTCATACCTGTACGATTGTTACCCATGACATTAGCAGGTTTTGATGTAGTATTAGGTATGGACTGGTTATCGTTTAATCAGGCCCGTATCTTATGTAACGATAGAGCCATTGATATCCGAACATCTAACAATAAAACCATTCGTATAACTGGAGATAAAGAAGGAGGAAAAGCAGGAATTATTTCCAAGATAAAAGCAAGTCATTGCATAGGAAAGGGATGCCTCGCATTCATGGCCTATGTAACCAAAAAATCCAAACCAAAGAAGATGGAAGAGGTACCAGTCGTATCGGAATTCAAGGACGTATTTCCCGAAGAACTACCAGGAGCCCCGCCTGACAGAGAGGTAGAGTTTAGAATCGACCTTATACCTGGAACTTCACCGATAGCCAAATCTCATTATCGTCTAGCACCGACAGAAATGAAAGAGTTAAAGAAACAATTAGATGAACTTTTGGAGAAAGGATTCATATGACCGAGTTCGTCATAGGGAGCTCCAATACTATTTGTAAAGAAGAAGGACGGGTCGATGAGAATGTGTATAGATTACCGAGAGTTAAACAAGGTCACGATTAAAAACAAGTACCCACTACCAAGAATCGACGACTTGTTTGACCAGCTCCAAGGAGCAAGCTGTTTTTCAAGATTGACCTTAGATCGGGTTACCATCAATTGAAAGTACAAGAAGAAGATATCCCTAAAACAGCATTTAGAACCCGATACGGACATTACGAGTTCACTGTGATGCCTTTCGAACTCACTAATGCACCAGCAGCTTTCATGGACATGATGAATCGGATTTGCAAGCCATATTTGGACAAGTTTGTTATTGTATTCATCGATGACATTCTTGTTTATTCAAAATCCAAAGACGACCATCAAGTTCATCTTAAGATCATACTTGAAACCCTAAGAAACGAGAAATTATACGCCAAATTCTCCAAATGTGAATTTTGGTTGTCCAAAGTACAATTTCTTGGTCATGTTATAAATAAGAAGGGAATTCAAGTAGATCCAGCAAAGATTGAGGCTATAACCAAATGGGAGAAACCTAAGACACCGACTCAAGTCCGAAGTTTCCTAGGCTTAGCCGGATATTACAGAAGATTCATTCAAGACTTTTCCCGAGTAGTTGTTCCATTAACTTCACTCACAAGAAAAGCAATTAAGTTTGAATCGGGACAGAAGCAAGAGGAAGCATTCGAAACACTAAAACAAAAGTTAACCAATGCACCTATCTTGGCTTTGCCAGATGGACTAGAAAACTTTACCATTTACTGTGATGCTTCGCACATGGGAATGGGATGTGTTTTGATGCAAGGAAAGAAAGTGATTGCTTATGCTTCGAGACAATTAAAAGTTCATGAAAAGAATTACACCACGCATGATTTTGAACTAGGCGCTATACTTTTCGCCTTGAAATTATGGCGACATTACTTGTATGGTGTAAGGTTCATAGTATACACTTACCACAAAAGCTTGAAGCATATATTCGATCAAAATGAGTTGAATATGAGACAAAGGCGTTGGATGGAAACACTTAATGATTACGATTGTGAGATCATATATCATGAAGGAAAAGCCAACGTAGTGGCTGACGCCTTAAGTAGAAAAGAACATGAGAAGCCAAAGAGAGTCTGAGCTCTCAGATTGGAACTTAAAATTGATTTAGTAAGTCAAATTAAAGAAGCTTAGAAGTTGGCAGTGGAAGAAGGGAACATTAAAGCCGAGAAGGAAAATGGTACTATTGACCAACTAATCAAAGGAAATGATGAAATACTTAGACTCGGTACAAGGATTTGGGTACCGATGGTCGGAAGTTTAAGAGATAAGATTTTAGAAGAAGCACATAAGTCAAAGTATATGATGCATCCGGGAAGTGACAAGATGTATCACAATCTAAAAGATGATTACTTGTGGATTGGAATGAAGAAAGACATTGCTTTATATGTAGCCAAATGCCTAACATGTTCAAAAGTGAAAGCTGAACACCAAAAGCCGTTAGGATTGCTACAACAACCGGAAATTCCGATATGAAAGTGGGATATGATAACCATGGATTTCATCATGAAGTTACCGAAAACTTCACGCCAAAATGATGCAATCTGGGTTATTGTTGATAGACTTACCAAGTCTACCCATTTTATACCGATACAAGAAACGTTTAGCATGGCTAAGTTAGCGCACTTATATGTCGAAAACATTGTATCCTTACATGGTGTGCCGCTATCCATCATATCCGACAGAGATAGTCGTTTCACTTCAAATTTTTGGTCAAGTTTTCAAAAAGCCATGGGAACGCGACTAAATTTAAGTACTGCTCACCATCCCCAAACTGATTGCCAAAGCGAACGTACAATTTAAACCTTGGAAGATATGCTTCGTGCCTGTGTTATCGACTTAGGGGGAAGTTGGGACACTCATCTCGCACTGATGGAATTCTCGTATAACAATAGTTATCATACGAGTATCCAAGCAGCACCATTCGAAGCATTGTATGGACGTAAGTGTAGGACGCCTGTATGCTGGTCAGAGACAGGTGATAGCCAGTTTTCAGGGCCTGAAATTGTTCAAAGGACTGCCGACCAAGTGATACGAATTCGTGAACGACTGAAAACGGCAAGGGACAGACAAAAGAGTTACGCGGATATACGTCACAAACCTTTAGAATTCAAAGAAGGCGATAAAGTATTACTTAAAGTCTCACCTTGGAAAGGTGTAGTAAGATTCGGGAAGAAAGGAAAATTAAGTCCAAAATTCGTTGGACCATTCAAAATACTCGAAAGAATCGGACCAGTTGCTTACCGATTAGAGTTACCTGATGAAATGAAAGGTATTCACGACGTGTTTCACGTATCTAATCTACGCAAGTGTTTAGCCGACGAAACCCTTGCCATGCCATTGAAAGATGTCAAGATCAATGAGAAGCTTAAGTTTGTAGAAAAACCGATTCAAATAGAAGATAGCATGATCAAGTTCCTCAAGCACAAACGACTCAAGCTCGTAAAAGTCAAATGGGATTCAAGACGAGGACTCGAGTATACGTGGGAACTCGAGTCAGAAATAAAGAAAAAGTATCCCAATCTATTATAATAAATCTCGAGGACATTACATAGAAAGTATAGGGACCAGAATTGTAATAACATATAGGCGAATTACATAAATATATTAACTTAGAAAGTATAGGGACCAGAATTGTAAATTCTGAAAATCTTCTCCCGTCGCGGTACGCAACGGGATAGCAAACAACCCATCGCGTAGCGCGATGGGATTGGTGAGTCACCGGACACGTGTCCGACGACGTGTCAACACGTGGCACGTTGTGATAGGCCATGTGTCACCACCGCATAAGGCAGCGTAAAAAGGCGGCGCCGCGTCCCAAAGAACCCATCTCGTACCGCGATGGGGTATGAAATCAACCTATAAAAGGGGGTGACGGGTATTGAGCTCTCCTCATCCCATTTCACCTCCATTTTCACATAGTTAACATCAAAAGGCGTGCCCGGTTGCCGTAATAAGCCGACGTGCTGTTTTCTCGTATTTCATGCAAGAAACGAGGTTATAATCAAGTAGCAATCACTTAAGCAAGTAGATCAAGATCCTGCCTTTTTCTTATTATCAATCTAAGTGTTTAATCGGAGGTAGGAGTTATGTTTAAGTTATTTGAATTATTGCTTAAACTATCAATCGAGGCTATGGCCTTTAACCTTGATCGTATTTTACAAACGTTCAATCACAATCAAGTTTTCATAAAATGTTGCTTCATAGCGAAGTAATGTTAAACCAAAAGATATATTTTGATGGGCATGTAGTAACTGGAAGGGGAATATCACTAGTAGTAAGTTTCTTGTCTAAGGAAAAGTAATTCGCATAAATCCCAATCAATCGAGGGACCCGCTTACTTACCTGGAGAAACTTACCAATGTGTTGAACCTATTAGGCCAAAGCATGCTATATCAAACGTCACATAAAACTAAGTGTTTTCATTCATAATCAAAGATAAACGATTTCAAGGTTAAGCTTACAATCATAGCTTAACATCATTCAAAACATTCATACGAACCTATTTGTGTATAGGTTAAGTATCATTCACAATCAATCAATTAGTCAAGGTTTTCCAACACCGACGGTACAGGTGAATACGTTAACCTTTTTATCAGTCAAAAGATATTTATACTCAATAAGACAAACGGGTGTTTGTCTTAACGAGTCAATCAATGTTTACATGAGATCATGTGATCTCTAAAACGTTATAATACAAATTAGAAAATAAAGACAACTCAGACCGAATACACATGTGTCTGGATCCAAACATAACCGTTCAGCCTAAATCATTCCAAGGCTACGTGGCCGTGGGCTAATGGTCATAACTAGTCTCCCAGTAAGGGCTATGTGGCTCGGGAACAATTGTGTGTGTAGGGCAGTGGTACATAGACCAGAAGTAGAAATGCTTCTGCTGAGCTTGTAGAGAAAACTATATTTGTATTGTAATGTCATTCAAATGTTTTATTGAGTCATACGTGTTCACCAGCATGTAGCTGACGTATTTTCCAACCCATTGCAGGTAATTAAGCGTAAGTAGCATTAACAAGGATTGGAGTCTTAATAAAGATAGAAGCGCGTACAAGATGGCTCCGTTTTTTATAACTAAAATTCCTTGTAATATGAAACATATATTTTGTAAACTAATACTCGGGTGTTTAATTCCCGAGTAAATTTTCAATGTAAATTAATATTATATTCAACCTAAAGTCTTCCGCTAAAATTAACCCATAAACTCTGATATATTTACAAAACAGGTACCAACTTGTGGTCACACGCCTAGGCCCTAAGTCGGGGTGTGACAAATGCCAATTAAAGCCTATATTGATCAATTAAGCACTAAAGTTGAACAATCAACTATGCAATATAATTAAAACAAGTTCATTTACGCGTATGCATTATAGCTAAATATATAAACTTACATTAACATTACCATGATTAACACTACATATATGCAATATAACTAAAAATATGCAGCATTGCATATATGCAATATAACAACGCTACATAAAAATGTATTACGCCATCACTGCATGTATTTGATCCTTGGAAAATCATGTAAATTACAAGAACAGATCATCCTTTATATCTTTTATTTTGTACAAATTAATGTTAATCGACCTTGTATTCTTATTCGATTAGACAAAAACAGAGTCTATCGTGCCAGCCTCTGTTTTGCTCGATTATGCACTCCTAATTAATGAGATATGCTCCATAACATAAACAATTATATGTTCGACAAACCTAAAATGGAAATATATATTCGAACATGTGATTCGTGTACTACGCATGTGCGATGTTTAACTGGACATTTAAAATGCGATCTGATATCATTGTATTATTATTCAATTAAAAACAAACAAGCACTACATACCTGCAATAAACACAAAACATGTTTTTATCAAGATAACCAGATTATAATGGAATATACCTATGCATTGTATACGAATATGCTCGTATAAGGTAACATTGTTGTGTTTTAACAAACATGTCTTTAAAATATTCAATCAAACACATGAATCGTGCACTACGCATATGCATTCAAACAAATATCAACTTATATCAACACATTATTATTCGATTTAAAAAAAACACACAAAAACAGAGCATATTGCATATGTGAACTGATATAAACGCAATAATGTTCTTTTACAAACAAAATACACAATAACACTGTATATTGAGCTGATTATGTATAATACACCTACGATTCGTGTATTACATATGTGCAATCAAACAAATACGGGATGACATCGTCATATTGTTACTCAAATTACAAATATAAAACATAAAAAATAGACTACTATTTTGGTCGATTCATTATAATACGAACAATATTAAAATGAAATGCGTGATAATAACTTCTACAAATGATTACCTGGTGCGTGATAATAACTTCTACACATAGTACATTAGTAATACATACATGTAATACCCTGGAAAATCACGTAAATTACATGAACTAATCAGTATGTGTATCATTCAAAACCTTCATTGTAATCGGTGTACAAATTAATGTTCAGCAACTGTATATTGTTATTCAATTAAACAAAAAGCTAAAACAGAGCATATTGAAACTGTACAACCTTTGTTTGTACTCGATTGTTGTTTAATACACCCAATCGGCACTGTCAATATGCGAAATTAACGATTACGATTTCTTACCTGCTGGTTTTATTTGGATTATAACTTGATTTTGTAGTCAATTTGAAGATTAGATGATCGAAACCGAAGATTTGAAAACCCTAGATTAAAGTCAGAGAGAGATATGGTTGGGTGTGGAAGATAACGATTGATTATACTTTTCTGCACTTCCAGTTTTACCCTTCCTTGTTATAAATCCCATCCCCTTTTGTTTTTTTTTCCTTTTATATTATTTTTAGCCATTAATCATCTAAAATTAATGGTTTTAAGTGAGTTCTGTAGTTCTCTCATTAGTAGGAGTTCTCTCTTGATCTCACCCCTTTACACACACACACACACATATATATATGGGGTAAGGATCCTAAGAGAACCCTTTGCAAATTGAGAACTTTGAGAACCATTTTGGACCACTAAAAACACCTTTAAAAAATTTTAAAAAAAGTAAAAAAACCAAAAGTCTTATATTTCATTCCGGTTTCATTAAAAAAAATAGAAAAAAATAAAAAAAAACGTTGTATTATACACATATGTATTATATATATATATATATATATATATATATATATATATATATCTTAATAAAATGTTACCTAAGTCTATACTATATATTATAATACATTTGAAAAGGACTTTTTTAAAATTTAAAAGTTACAAATTTTTTATTGTTATTGTATAATATATTCTTATTGTACAGTACATAATGCATGAATAAAGTTGTTTTTAGAGGCATTGTTGTTTTTTTTAACCACATATTTAATTTAGAGCATATTTAATATACTAATTAAGTACATATAATAACACACATTTAGTAACACTAATAATATTACTAATTATTTAAATAATAACAATACTCAAATATCAGTGTTTAATTAGGTTATATATAATGCAAGTTAAGTGATGATATTATTATCCTTTATTTGTGGTTTAGTGGTAAGAGGCTTGGGTTCTTCAGGGGAGCCTTAAGTTCGAATCCCACTTGTGTCACATTTGGATGGATAGTGGCAATGGAGGATTTGAGCTAGGCCTTGTGCAAACGTTGTCAGTTCGAACCCTGAGCTCACCCAAGTTTTTTTCCCACCGTGTGTTATGCCAAAGAGTTCTGCTCTTGTGGTGGCACAATGGTTGTCAAGTGGCAGTCGGCGGTATGGTTTCCCGTTGAAACGCCCAAGCCAAACTCTAAATCCAGCGTGGGCCCGGTTAAGACAATATAGTCTGGCCAGAGTGAGGCATCAAGACTCCTAATTTGAAGAGTGCGATAGCCTAAATATGAGAAAGTCGTCGTTTAAAAAAGTGATTATTTCTATGATTCTATCATTCTATAAGTCGATGCCTGGGCCTTGGCATATGGGCCAGCCCAATGATAGTCTTCAAGCCCAGCATCCATGTTGATTAGAAAAGTTAACTATAATTTAAAGGGATTATCTTATATAATAGTAACCAACTTTTTTGGAAGTGTCTTGTATTGTTTTTTTTTTCTAGAGCTACTCATGTGTTTTTTTTTCGAACCGTAAACTTTTATAAACAAGTAGAAACACTCATGGAACACAAACACCATCACCACCAAGCTACCTCCACAATCCGGAGACAACCACAAAAGAGAAAAGACAATTACATAAAAACAAAATTACATCAATTCGACCAACTTATCAATCTACACTTAGAGCATGTTAGGGATTGCTTCTTAAAAGTGCTTATGGTTTTTTGGAGGGGCAAAATATCCAAAATGCCCCTCCAAAAGCACCTAAAAGCTCCAAACCTTACCTTGGAGCTTTTAGGTGCTTTTGGAGGAGCATTTTGGATTTGGAGCTTTTAGATGCTTTTGGAGGGGCATTTTGGATATTTTGCCTCTCCAACAAGCCATAAGCACTTTTAAGAAGCAATCCCAAACACCCCCTTAGACTTATTCTTAGACCAATAAAAGCCAATAGTTTTTATGTTTCCATTAATGTCTTTAACTTTAACCAGGATTCTTTTAACACCTTTTCATTTCTCACTTTTTAAATACTCCAATGTAAAAACTATTAAATATATGCTACTTGTTTTTAAGATTTTATATATATAGGGTAATTTATTTAAAACGTTAAAATAATAAACAGTTAAAATTATAACTAGTTGCTTGCAACCCGCACATTGTGGCGGGAGATCGGTCGGTGTAGGTCAAACCCACATTGCGGTGGAGACACGGTTGATATCGGTTAAACCCACGGTTGCGATAGTGATGCGGTGAGAACTCGATCGGTATCGGTTAAAATCATGTGTTGCAGTGGATATAAAACTGTAGAGGGGCCGACGGCGGTGTTCCCGAGTACCCGAGGAGGACTACTGAGTGCACCCCGATCCCCTCGTTTAAAAAAGAGTTTAATAGGATGTTAAGTCTATGTTACCATTTTAACATTTGGAACTTTGATCGTCTTTCTGGAAATGATGAGATCTAAGTTAAATTGGGCTAGAGCACTTTCGTACCGATACTGAAAAATAATGGAAAATATCGTCGAAACAACACCATAAAGTTTACATAAGTTGTCTTGAGTAAGCAGAAAATAAAATCATGATACGTCCAAAAAAATATCATGTCTAAAAGTATAAAAACGAATATCAATACCAGCCTAGTTAGTACTAAAACGTTGGGGGTGGGGTGGGGGGGAATAGTCATAACTGCATGTATTTTCTTTCTTTAAGTTAACAATGCATTTTTTTTAGACAAAGATCAAATCTCTAAAAACTTATATAAGTAGAATAAAATATAAAATCTATAATATAAGATATTTGTGATTATTATAGGTTAATAATGATCAAAATTTATTCCATAAAAATTGTGGTTGTATGATCGAGTGAAATATGTGGTACCAATATGTTAGAAGTTTTCGTACACATATATACAAACGTGCCAAATAAAAACGTCGTAATATACATGTTAGTAGATCCTATAATAGTTATTGTTTTTCTCTATCACCATATTCATTTACGTTGTCATTGTATGACTAAAAATACGTTGTAATATTTAGGTGAGACCCGGATATTACACTGAGTTTTCTGATTAAAAATTACATAATAATAATTAAACAAGTAAAAGTTAGACTGTAATTAGAATCATAAACAAAATACAATACTGAAGAGGTAGGTCCCAGCAGAGCCCAGTTGGACCCGCAAGACTAACCTCAAACAGGGACGTCTGCGCAGAAACCAACTGGATCCGCAGGACCAACCATGCTCAGAGACGTGACGTCCTTACGCGCAGTACGCAAGCTGGTCCCGCAGGAAATGCCTCCCAATGGTGAAGGACTCCGCCTGTCCCCGCAGCCTCGGATACAAGCCATTAGGGAAGGCCACCCGCGCAGCAAGGCTACACGCACAAGGCACTTAGCTCTCAATCGTTCAGTGTCACCTGAAGGAATGAGCGAAGCCGGGAACAATCCCGCACAAGGGCGGGAGGGGGAATACTCCCTCCCAAATAAGCCAGTCCGTACGATACAGGAAGATCTTCTGTACTGTACCTGACGAGGTATGGGAAAAAGATATGACTAAAGATACGACAGCTTATAGACAACAGTATGGCGAGCAGCATGCTCCTACACTGTATGTCACTATTAGCCGCTGCCTACTCACCAACTCTTGCCATACCACGTGCGTAGCTGACAGTTGGTGGAAAAGGAATAGTATACAGCAGGCCTGGTCGCTGTCAGCCGCTACCTACCCACCAACTACCAGCAGGGCACGTGCGTAGGCTACTGTTGGTGGAACAGGAACACTGTTGCAGCCGGCCATACCTCCTTGGAAACCTACCTTCGGCTATAAATACCACAAATGGTATGACCATCTCATCTTATCATATCATATCACATTATCATCATATTATACCTGATATCTGCTCTAGCAATCTCTTAATATACTTTTATATTTAAAGAGCAATCTAGTCTGATTCTCACGCCGGAGGGTGGTCACAAGGAGGAACCCCCCCCCTTCTCAGTGACGAGCTCACGGTGTCTGTTTTGCAGGTTATCAGAAGAACCATCTTCCAAGGGTCTAACCCCTCGTGGGAAACATCTATCTAACCCCCAGGTTACTAGTAATCTGCCCGGGGTCAGGTTAGTGTTTCTTCATTGGCGCCATCCGTGTATAAAGCTAGAACTACATTTTTCTCCAGTTTTTTCAAACTTCTACAAAGATGGTTAGAGAAATTCCGGTAACCACGACCCCAGCTACTGGGGGGAATACCGGTAACACAGTTTTTACAAACACTACCCGGTTACCCAAGCCGGGGCAAGTGAAGTAAATTTTACGAACACTACCCCAGTTACTCATGCTGGGGCAAGTGCAGTAAATGATCGCCTACTGGGATCCACTAATACCCAGGTTGAGAAACGAAGACTCCCCCGCCAAACTCTCGATGAAGTCAAGGCATGGGCGGAGGCACGACAAAAGGAATTCCAGGCCGAGTTGAACGAACGCTTGCGTTCCGTATAACAGGCCGACGAATTCGAATATTGGGAGGATGACTCGGAGGAATCCGACTCCGACGCGAACCCTCGCCATAGGGCAAAAGGGAAGCGTAAGGAAATGGAATCCCAACCGAAAAGGCATTTTGGACAAGCCTTCAAACCAAAAAGCACAGGTGGAAGTCCACGAGACTTCTCCAAAACGTTCAGACCAAACGTTGCAAATGCAGGAACGTCCAAATTTGCAAGGGACATTGCGGAAGCAATCGCCCCAAGGAGTGCCAAACAAATGCCTAACATAGGCACATATGACGGTATATCTGATCCAGACGATCATTTGAACAGGTTCATAGCAGGGGCAACCGTCAGCAATTGGACGGAACCCACGTGGTGCTACATGTTCCAAATGACGCTTGTTGGGGCTGCTAGAGCTTGGTTTGATCGTCTACCGGTCAACCACATCTACGACTGGGCAGACTTCCAGCAGAAGTTTAGCCAACACTTCAGCCAGCAACGGAAGTATACCGAGGAGCAATGGACAATCCTCAAATGCATACGAGAAGAAGATGAATCTCTGCCAAACTTCATCACTCGCTTCAACTCAAAGAAGCTAAGTTTTGGCAATATCAGCGAAGATCTTGTTCGCAGCAGCCTTCATCCAGGGCGCGCATGACCCAGAGCTCATCCGCACCCTAACGGGTAAAGATGGTATGCCATCCACATGGGATGCCATCATGACAGCAGCAAAACGCTATGCGGAAACGGAGAAGCAACTGGGTAGAGATCTCCCACAGAGCACAAACCTCTACACAAGGAAGACGAGAGAAGACAATGTCCTCACCGCCCGATTAAATAAAAAGCGGAAGCTAGGCATTTGGCAGTCAAGGGTAAACTTTGACACCTCATCCGGCTTGCAACATCGATTGGGCGGAAGGGATAATGTACAGCCGCACCGAAACTCCAGATGGACGCCACTCACCAAAAGCGTCACTGAGATATTCGCCACTGAAGAGCTCCCGTGGCCAAAGCCTCCAATAATCCGACATCGTCACGATGCTGATCGGAGCAAATACTGTGACTTTCACAAGACAAAAGGCCACAACACTGAAGAATGCATAGACGTAAAAGACATGGTTGAAGCATTTGTCAGAGATGGGACGCTCGCGCACCTCGTGGCGCAATAAAGGCTGGGCAGGCGGGTGCGTGTAGAACCCCAGCTGGGGAAAACACGAATAAAAATTCCAGCTTCAATATCGAGACTACATGCTGCGTAAAGAACGAGATCCCGAACCAGGTGCGTATCGGCTCGATGGCACTCCCATCCCAACAACATGGAAGGGAGCTCATTTACACAGTTTGCATGTAAATCAATTCCAATTTGTAAAGAAGGCCAAGAGCCACTTCTAATGGAAATGATTCTCTTTAGAACATCGAAGCTGATGATTTTACTTTTCTGCACTAATATGACGATATTCACATTATGTGAAGTCGTTGCGTGGGAAGGCGGTCCTACCCGCACAAACCCAATAACAGGAAAAAACCTTCACGCAGGTCAGTTAAAGGGGAAGAGTTCAATTATTCCATTAAATGAAAGTGCCGGTCTATCCGCATGAATCATGAAAGGAAACTGAACACTAACCTATTGACAACCGCGCGTCGAACGGTTCAAAACAAAATTCTCAAAAGATGAGGAAAACCTACACGCAGGTCAGATAAGGGTAAAGTTTCGCCATCCTACTAAGTGCAAGTGACGGTTCTACCCGCACAATCACGAAAGAGGAAGCAAAACTTCACACCTATTATCAACCACGTTCAAAGGTTAACTTATCCTCAAAAGATGAGGAAAACCTACACGCAGGTCAGATAAGGGTAAAGTTTTGCCATCCTACTAAGTGCAAGTGACGGTTCCACCCGCACAATCACGAAAGAGGAAGCAAAACTTCACACCTATTATCAACCACGTTCAAAGGTTAACTTATCCTCAAAAGATGAGGAAAACCTACACGCAGGTCAGATAAGGGTAAAGTTTTGCCATCCTACTAAGTGCAAGTGACGGTTCCACCCGCACAATCACGAAAGAGGAAGCAAAACTTCACACCTATTATCAACCACGTTCAAAGGTTAACTTATCCTCAAAAGATGAGGAAAACCTACACGCAGGTCAGATAAGGGTAAAGTTTTGCCATCCTACTAAGTGCAAGTGACGGTTCCACCCGCACAATCACGAAAGAGGAAACAAAACTTCACACCTATTATCAACCACGTTCAAAGGTTAACTTATCCTCAAAAGATGAGGAAAACCTACACGCAGGTCAGATAAGGGTAAAGTTTCGCCATCCTACTAAGTGCAAGTGACGGTTCTACCCGCACAATCACGAAAGAGGAAGCAAAACTTCACACCTATTATCAACCACGTTCAAAGGTTAACTTATCCTCAAAAGATGAGGAAAACCTACACGCAGGTCAGATAAAGGTAAAGTTTCGCCATCCTACTAAGTGCAAGTGACGGTTCTACCCGCACAATCACGAAAGAGGAAGCAAAACTTCACACCTATTATCAACCACGTTCAAAGGTTAACTTATCCTCAAAAGATGAGGAAAACCTACACGCAGGTCAGATAAGGGTAAAGTTTCGCCATCCTACCAAGTGCAAGTGACGGTTCTACCCGCACAATCACGAAAGAGGAAGCAAAACTTCACACCTATTATCAACCACGTTCAACAGGTTAACTTATTCTACACTTGAAAAATTGCTAATTTAAACTAAGTATGCAAGTCATAAGTTTATAAAGCAAGAAACCCAAAGAAGGAAATAACAATCTTATACGCAAAAAGATTAATATTTCACAAATGAATTATTACAAGAATGGCCGGGTAACTACCCGCCTACGAAAAGAAGAAAATAAATCTATACAAGCTAAAATTATCCTAGCAGTGGGAAGGGATCTTCAGGATCAGGCTTCAGGGCCACTTCCACTTGGACCAGCCCCATCGGTAGAGCGTGGCAGTTCAAGGAAAGCTTTGAGGATAGCTAGCCCATCATCAGCAGCAGCTACTTGGTTCACCTTCTCCACCACTGGATGCGGGAAGGCGGCGTATTGATTTACTGCTTGGTCCTATATGGCTTCAGTATCAACATTGTACAAAGGGAAGTTGGAAGGCGGGAAGCCTTTCTCAACGAACCCTAGACCAAGCAGGAAGCCGGCCCGTTCCCCATCCTTGTGAGAAGCGTTGAGGGCTGCGCTCATGGCATCATCGTAAGTAGTCTCTGAGAAGACCCGATGCACAACCTACAAAGAAAATATACAAGTGTCAAACACCTTTTCTATGTACAAAGGAAAGCGTGAAGACGTAAAGCTAAACATACCTGAGGCAACGCCTCTCGAAGAAGCCATTCCTTGGCAACCAGAGCTTCTTGGAGGGCGGCTTGAGCTTGGGTGCAGGCGCGTTCGGCTGCGCTTTTGTTAAGGTTGGCAAGTAGCACTTCCTTTGCAGCAGCCTCTTCAACGCCCTTAAGCTTCCGCTCGGTGTGATCAAGCACGCCCCTCTGATCCAGGATTTCTTGAAGCTTCTTGGCATCCTCCATCGCCAAGGCATCATGAGCACGTTGGAGAGCCTCCAATTTGGCCTTGAGCTCCTCGTTCTCCACGCGTAAAGGCTCAGCAACGGCTTCAGCCTTGGTGACCCTCTCGGTTGCGTTCCTCGCAGTCTCCTTAGCCAGCCGAAGCTGTTCGTTAACAGCTTGGGCAGCCTTGGAGCGGGCCTCGAGTCGCGCTTGAACCTCAACCTCGAGGGCCTTGAAGGCCTTCTCCTTCTCCGCAGCAGCTGCGGCCAACTTTTGGTTCTCCTCCCGAAGAGCCCGCGCTTGAGATACGTCTTTGGCGCGAGCTGCTTTTAACTTGTCGTTTTCACGACAAAGCAGCTCGACGCGTGGCTGCATCCGGGCCTGGAGAACCCGAAGCTCATTGGTTAGCCTACCCTCCTGGTAGCTAGCCATGGCTTCCCCCAACGCACCATGGGGAGCAGCGTGGCGAGCCCATTCCACGCACTCCACAGGGGTACGAAGGGTTGTTCCTCGGCGTATGTTCCATCGCGGAACATACACTTCATTGGAATCCGACACTGCAAAAACAAAAAAGCAGTTAGGAAAAGATGATAAAAAATAAAAGTGAAAAAGGGCCAAAGGAACCCTACGCACCTGTAGGGTCTATAACAGGCCGATAGCCGCCGAACCCATCACCTGAACCCAAAGGAAACACATCCAAAAGGTCAGGCAGATGGGAAGGTGGCAAAGATTGGCGAGTACTCCCATGCGTACCTGATGGGCCGGCCGTCGGTGCCGGTGGCGGGGGCATGGTGGCAGCCGCCGCAGTCGCTGCCGCAGAATCCGCAGCAATCGTAACCGCCGGCTCGGTGAAAGATGCTGTAAAAATCGCACTTACCACCGGCGGTGACGTCATCTCGGCTGGAACAGTCGGCTCAAGGGACTGAGCAACTGATCCAGCGGAAGCAGGCGCAGGCGCCTGGGTCGTCGCCTCAGGTAGGCTGACCGAGCCTACCGTCATTGGCGGAGAAGTACTCCTCTGCGCTCCACCCTGGAATGCGTCAACATCCACGCCTGCACAAGAAGATAAGGGTTAATAAATTTATGAAGTATGATAAATCTACGAAAACAAGGATGTTTGTACTTACGGGTTTTCTTGAGCCTGAACGTACGGACGAGCGGGGACGAGCCCGATGGAGCCGGTCTCTTGATGCCGGTCACCGTCGTCGTCAATGGTTCTCCGGAGGTAACAGTCGTAGCCTCCGGAACAGTGGTCTTCTCACCACCGGGGTTCCCCGCCACCTCTTCACTATCTGACTCGGTGTCAGATAGGAGCACCGGATCAGCTATGGAGGCCACCTTCTCCTTCCCTTTCCCACCGGCAGCCTTCCTCTTCCGCACCAGCGGAGGACCATCTGCGGATTCCTCAGAAGAGGACAGGATGTCAGGAATTCCAGCAGCGGGTACAGCATTGAGGGGTTGAGGATAGAGTATCGCCTTACCTGGCCGCCGTTGGCTCAGGATCTCGTGGCCCAGCGGATAGACCTCCACAAACCGATCCGCCGTTTGCTCCAGGATGGGCAACTCGTTCTCGTCTAGAGCACGAGTGCCCACCCGCACGGGACCGTCAGCTTCCCGCGGGTACAGGAGCGACCCCAAATTGTTCCCCTCTGAAAGAAAAGAAGCAGTTAGAAGACAAACTCATATCAGCAAGAAAGACAAGACATACCATAAGGAATAGAGTTCAAACCGTATTCGACAAGGATGGGAAACCGGGACGCATCCTTCCATACCCGGCTCATCCCCAGCATCACCATCCCGGACTCCGCAAACCGGTAAACCGGAGATTGGACCCGGGATATCTTCGCGAACCATTCCGCCTCCTGGTAGCTGGAAGCATGAAGGCTCGGAAGCGCTTGCCCCTTCTTAAACTTCATGGCAATAGGAATGGCGCGGGCAGAAACGTAGAAGAACTCCCGCTTCCACGATCGGAGACTGCGCTCGGTCACGCAGATCTTCAAACCCTTAATACGGGTTGTCAAGGTGTACCACCCCTGGATGCACCTCCAAGTATAGAAGGTCATCAGGCGGTCCACATAGGGCTCAATACCCAGAATCCGGCACACCCACTCGAAGTGCCGGATCTTGGCAATCGCCATCGGATGCAACTCGGTTAGGTGCACGCCGTGCCTCTCCAGGACACGGTACACAAACTTTGTCAATGGGAACCTAAGGTTCCCATAAACAAAGAATGCAGCATATACCCCGATCTTGCCACTGGGGGCATCGTACACAGTCTGGTGGGGTTCAGGAAACTCAGGCTCAAGAGACTCAAGCATGAATTTCCTGACGACGTACTGGTACTGATCGACAGGTAGAGCACACTGGCACTCGCCAGCAGTACTCCTATAGTCGGCTACAGCTTCAGCATCATGGGAAGACATATTGCAGAGGAAGAAGAAAACGATTT
Source organism: Bidens hawaiensis (assembly GCF_021521415.1). Classification (NCBI taxonomy): domain Eukaryota; kingdom Viridiplantae; phylum Streptophyta; class Magnoliopsida; order Asterales; family Asteraceae; genus Bidens; species Bidens hawaiensis. The sequence continues at coordinate 258,983 of NW_027494071.1, forward strand.
CGGGAAAATGCTTGCCTGAAAAGGGGAGTATTTGCCGGAAATCGCTAAGAAGAAGAAGAGAATGGTGAAAGTGTGGATTACAAAGAACCCTCTCCCCCTTTATATAGTAATCGCAATTAATGCGGTGAATTTAATGCGGAGGAGAGAGAAATCGAAGGTGCAATGAAACTATGACACGTGGCAAAAAGCAAGCTGGAAACAGCTGTTGAAAGGACGTGTGCCAGTAATTTCGCGGCCACGCGCCCGAAAATCGCGCCCACGCGCCTGAAAAGCGTCTGGAATGACCATGTACTGTCACGTCACCATAACTTCCTGCACGTCCTGACACAGTCAGAAGAAACCGTCGCACGACGTTTCAGAGGTTTGGACTGTTCCTATCTTTCCACCAACCCTTCGAATTTCAAAATTCAAATTTTGAAAATATTAAAAAGTAAGCGGGAAAATACCCCTTACCTTGGCAAACAAGTAATTGTAAGACGGATGCGGGTACAGTGTAAAGGCAAAACCCTTCACATACCTAGCACCCGCAGGGAATTGAAGCCAAGTAAATTTTGGCGAACAAGTAACCGTAAGACGGATGCGGGTACAGTATAAAGGCAAAACCCTTCACGTACCTAGCACCCGCAGGGAATTGAAGCCAAGTAAAACCTTGCCAAGTAACTGTAAGACGGATGCGGGTACAGTGTAAAGGCAAAACCCTTCACATACCTAGCACCCTCAGGGAATTGAAGCCAAGTAAATTTTGGCGAACAAGTAACCGTAAGACGGATGCGGGTACAGTGTAAAGGCAAAACCCTTCACATACCTAGCACCCGCAGGGAATTGAAGCCAAATATTCCTCGACAACCAAGTAACTATAAGACGGGTGCAGGTACAGTGTAAAGGCAAAACCCTTCACATACCTAGCACCCGCAGGGAATTGAAGCCAGGAATACCTTGAAAGTAAAGTAACCATAAGACGAGCGCTGGTACAGTGTTAAGGCAAAACCCTTCACATACCTAGCGCTCCGCTGGGAATTGAAACCAAGAAGGATCTTCTGGGCAATGCTTGCGGAAGCGGAAATAACATCCCCGCATAGCGGGAACGTCGAGAACTACGTTGTTTGAAGCTCCAGGATGGAATTGGTGGTTTTAACATAATTGATCACTATGTTCAAAACTACCAAAACCTCATGGAGAGTCCACACAAGTGGGACTCAATGCTCCTGACTTGCGAGGAGGTTACAGACCTACCCGCATCATACCCAAAGACCAAGCAGGAAACTCGGGAATTTCTGCAAGTGACAAGGACTTCCGCGGGAAGAATCCCCATGGAAAACCTTAAAAAACCCTTTTCAAAACCCTTTGCTTAAGTCCAAAAGTTCACCTCACTTTATTAAACACGCATGAGAAGAACATTGGACTGGGGGACTTGAAGAGGTAGGTCCCAGCAGAGTCCAGTTGGACCCGCAAGACTAACCTCAAACAGGGACGTCTGCGCAGAAACCAACTGGATCCGCAGGACCAACCATGCTCAGAGACGTGACGTCCTTACGCGCAGTACGCAAGCTGGTCCCGCAGGAAATGCCTCCCAATGGTGAAGGACTCCGCCTGTCCCCGCAGCCTCGGATACAAGCCATTAGGGAAGGCCACCCGCGCAGCAAGGCTACACGCACAAGGCACTTAGCTCTCAATCGTTCAGTGTCACCTGAAGGAATGAGCGAAGCCGGGAACAATCCCGCACAAGGGCGGGAGGGGGAATACTCCCGCCCAAATAAGCCAGTCCGTACGATACAGGAAGATCTTCTGTACTGTACCTGACGAGGTATGGGAAAAAGATCTGACTAAAGATACGACAGCTTATAGACAACAGTATGGCGAGCAGCATGCTCCTACACTGTATGTCACTATTAGCCGCTGCCTACTCACCAACTCTTGCCATACCACGTGCGTAGCTGACAGTTGGTGGAAAAGGAATAGTATACAGCAGGCCTGGTCGCTGTCAGCCGCTACCTACCCACCAACTACCAGCAGGGCACGTGCGTAGGCTACTGTTGGTGGAACAGGAACACTGTTGCAGCCGGCCATACCTCCTTGGAAACCTACCTTCGGCTATAAATACCACAAATGGTATGACCATCTCATCTTATCATATCATATCACATTATCATCATATTATACCTGATATCTGCTCTAGCAATCTCTTAATATACTTTTATATTTAAAGAGCAATCTAGTCTGATTCTCACGCCGGAGGGTGGTCACAAGGAGGAACCCCCCCCCCCCTTCTCAGTGACGAGCTCACGGTGTCTGTTTTGCAGGTTATCAGAAGAACCATCTTCCAAGGGTCTAACCCCTCGTGGGAAACATCTATCTAACCCCCAGGTTACTAGTAATCTGCCCGGGGTCAGGTTAGTGTTTCTTCAAATACTATAATCACAACTAATCTCTTTTCAATGGTGTCATGCTAAATGAATTCAACTGTATAAAAAAGGCATTATATCAAATTGTATTCGTACACTGTATTCGTACCCGTACTGAAGTTTATGGTATGAGTACGAATACATGTAATATAGGTACGGTACTTATCTTGGTACCACTTTATTCTTTTTCAAAAATAATATTTCCACTAAACTTGGTATCGAAATCGGTACGGTACCGTCAATCAATTATCTATAATACCAAAACTGTAATACCACAGCCAAAACTAAAAAAATTATGGAGCCACACGTTTGATGGTGGTTGTTACTGGTTATCGACCGGAAGAAGAAGAAGAAGAAGAAGAAGAAGAAGAAGAAGAAGAGAGAACTAGGGTTTGATTGGTTTGATTAGAACTTTTATTGAGTACTTAATATTTTGATTATTTTGAAAAAAAAAACCCGCTTGAAGCCTTGAATATATCTCAATAAAACACTATTAAGTTATGAGTCTTGTAAATCACATTAAAAACCCCAATATATTTCAAACGGGTACCAAGTATTCGTACATGTAACCGTACTCGTACCGAATAGACAGGTATAGGTACAGGTACAGATACTGAACGGGTACGGGTATTCATAAAAAAAATCTCATCCCTACAATTAACGGAACTAAATATTTGGTTATGCAAGAGTCTCGGTGTACACTTTGCTTGCAAACCAGGAAACCAACACACAAGATAGTCATATCTAGTTCATTAGCATCTCCATCGTTCAATATCACAAGAGATAAAATATAACCTTATTAAACGTGTCAAATTTACCACCTCAAATGTTTAAAATAAAATCTAAGTAGTTGATACATGAGATAGTGTCGGGACTATGGAATTTTTCTCATGTCGTAAACTGTACTAAATCAGATATTATTATTTCCACAATTTGGACATGTCTTCTTGTTGTCACCTTTTACACCTGTTAATTTTGGAAGACATCGATTTTTTATTGAGACACCATTACCGTGATGGTATCAGTAAAGGCATGTATGGATAGTATAAGTTTATACAGGTTGTATAGGGATAACTTTTGTTAGATATCGTCAAATTTTGTTCCTATACCTTATATAGGCACAATTTATTTTTTTTGTTTTAATATTTTTTTATAAGATCCCGCTATTAAATAATTAAAACGTCTAATAAAAACATAAAATTTAAGAAATGACATCCCACATAGTTATAATATAAATTCATATAATTCTTAAATAAAAATACACCTATTTGAACGTAAATGTTTTTCTTCATACTAATTCAACAACCTATGTACAATAGTGGTGTTTTGAGGTCACGGCCTTCAGAAGGTGGCTTTTAAAGTCCCGGTACTTCAAAATACTCGTGTTATTCATAGGTTGTTCAATTAATATAAAACAAAATATGTACTTTTAAATATGTGTATTTTTATTATAAATTATGTGTTTTTATTTTATAACCATGTGGTATGTTTTTTCTTAAATTTTGTGTTTTTTTATTAAAAGTTTTAGTTAATTAGAAACGAGATTTTATATAAAAATATTAAACAAAAGTTTTTTGTTTAAAAATTGTGTTTATACGTCTCGTATATGTTTATACGAGACGTATATGTCTATACTCTATACAAGTCATATAGGAACAAGTCTGACATGTCTAACAGAAGTTGTCCCTATACAACTCGATAAACTTGTATATATGAGTCATATATGTGATGCATGATGTTTGGATATCATGCGCCACCTATACGACTCGTATATATAGAAAGATAAGATGTAGGGTAGGATAACAACATTGTTAATGCATAATATCTAGTACTTGCAAATGTCTTATTTAAAGCAGTAAAGAATGAAGGCCAAATATTGCACTTGGGCAAAGAACAATAAAGATGACATTAGTAAACGTTCTACATATGAATGATGGCAGTGGAGATTCAAGTTATGCCAAAAATTCATTTCTTCAGGTCTCTTTTAATCTCTTTGTAGACTCTCTAAGCTTTTATCATAACTTCTTATTATTATTATTATGATTATGATTATTATTATTATTACAGGAAAGCGCCATACGGAGAGCGTTACCATTTTTAAAGCATACAATTAAGGGTATGGCTAATCACGGCGCCTTCTTCAACAATTGTTTCACGATCGCAGATTTAGGATGTTCCACAGGCATGAATACGCTTTTAGTGGCATCTAACATTATTGATATCGTACATGAAGTGTGCCAAGAAAATAATCGTAAAGCACCACAGTTTCTAGTGTGCTTAAATGACCTCTGTGGAAATGATTTTAGCACCGTTTTTAAGTCATTACCGAACTTTTATGAAAGTCTTAAGAAGGACAAGGGACAAAATACTTGTTCTTGTTTTGTTTCAGCAGTTCCAGGTTCATTTTATGGTAGACTCTTTCCTAACAACAGTTTGCACTTCGTTCACTCCTCTTATAGCATTCAATGGCTTTCTCAGGTACCATATTATCCGACTATATAGTTATCATATAACATGTGTTTATACTTAGGACATGAATTAACTAACTATACAAAGACTAATTATGTTGTATGATACACTTATTCTTTGCAATGTATAAATGTTATAGGTACCTAAAGGTCTAGAAAGTAATAAACTAAATATATACATATCCAAAGCAAGTCCTCTTAATGTACTACAAGCATATGGAAAGCAATTTCACACCGACTTTACAAAGTTTTTACAAATGCGCTATGCAGAAATAGTACCCGGTGGACACATGCTTTTAACATTACCCGGTCGGAGTAAGTTGATCCAACTAGAGATGATTGTTGGAGTCTATGGGACTTACTCACCATATCACTTCTTGAGTTGCTCAAAGAGGTATAACTATAGTCTATAATCTCTTCTTGTGTCCAAATTTTAAGTCAAACAAGTTACAAACGCGCTCTAAGAGCTTCTAGTTTACTTAGACTGCGACTAAGTTTTATGTTTTATAAAAAAACTACATGCGTTGGTTCGAGAATCAGATATTAACTCATTCAATCTTCCGTTTTATCTTCCATGTGAGGATGAACTAGGAACATTATTCAAGATGATGGATCCTTTTCTCTTAATAACATGAGTGTTTATGAAGTCAACTGGGATCCACATGATACAGATTACACAACTACGAACGATTTACACTTTGAGCGAGGCCACAACCATACGAAAAACGAAACAAAGAAGAACACAACAAAATTGATTAGAGCTATTACAGAACCATTGTTGACTTCTCATTTTGGGAATTCCATATTGAAGTGCTATTTAAGAAGTATGAGAAGCATGTGGCTAAATATTTGGCTGTCAAGAAAACAAAACAATTTACTATTGTTATTTCATTGACCAAGAAATGAATAATTTGATCTTGTGTTAAAAATTCACTTTCTGTATATTGATGTGGTGAATTCTATCATATGTACTTCATGACTCTTAAAGGGTGTGTACTTGGTTTGGTTAATCTAGATCATTTACTTAATTGGCTCTAGCTAATTATATGGCAGTCAAATATGTACAAAGGAAATATGGAATCTAATTACGTAAAAGGAACTATTTTCATTTATCTGTTAGTATAATAATAAATTTCTATCTAGTAGGGTAACATAACTCAATTTTGTAGAAGTTGATTTTCTAGCATCTCTATCTTATTAAATATTGATGTTATGTGTTAACTTCTGGTGAAGTCTTATATTTTGATTTTTCATCTCTCTCCTATATATAATAATGATTTTCTTTTATTTGACAATGTTTTATTACACCATAAGTCTTATGAGTTTTTATAAAATGTCTTGGAAAAATACATGATATTTTATTTTAACTAAAATGTGTAACACACAAGTTTTTACCCATATAAATATATATATAAATAAGCACATGATTAACACTTATAATGTATAGGAGGCAAAGTACCAACAAACATGCTTCACTACTATCTAGCGGTTCATATGTGCATTAAGCAATTTCATTTTAAAACTAGAACCTCTCATAATAACAAATTGTAATGTTGAACATTTACATAATTTGAAGTTACCTTAAACAACATAACTTTTAATAAAATTATGTTTCCAACAAAATATAACTCTTGTGTACGTTACTGTTTATGTTTATTAGCTCTTCATGTTGCAAGTCAAGAAATGTTAAGATTTTCCCTTCAAATCAGATGGAAGTATGCGAACTCGCCAGTCGCCATGGACCGGGCAACTTTCCTTAAATAGATTAATTCTTATGAAAAATAGAAAGTGGTCCTGATGACAAGTTGATATGCATATGCATCATCTGTCTTTATGTTATACTATCCCTAATACTACAATGAATTATAATTAGAAATGTTGACGAGTGTTTATTCCTATCAAAGTGGTGCGGATTCAATTCGTGGCATTAGGTAGATTTTAAAGAAAATGTTAGGGGTCATGTTCAAAAAAAAAAAAAAACTAGAGTAGGTTAAATTTTCAAACCAATATAAAACTAACAATTGAAATAACTATTTTCAGTATAGTTTCTGTTCCATTCAACAAAATCAAAACTAGTTTTTTGTTTGATGAAAAGATGTTGTTTAGACAAACAACTAGCTTGGAGTATTAGTAAAGATAATGTTACCACTGTTTGATTCTTGATTTCATAGTTCGTTTTTGCTCCCGCTACTAGAAAACTGGAATTTTCCTATGCCAATTTTTGTATCAAATTTCAAAAATCGTAGGAAATGAACGTTTTAAAGTAATTTTCGACCAGATTGTTTTGGTCGAAAAGGCACCGTAGGAAACAATTTTGTGATAAATTTGTGACCAAAACTTCATACCAGTGGCCTTTGTGACCATTCACCTACGAATATATATTTCCGACCGGTTTCCAACACTTGCGGCCATTTTCCTATCAACAAGTTTTGCGACCGTGTTCCAACCTTTAATTTCTAACCAGTGGCATTTGGTACCATTTCCTATAGCGGCATTTGCGATCAGATTCCTCCTACCACTTTATGACTATATTCCTACTAGTCATGTTTGATCAGTTTCCTACCAATCCTATTTGTGACTATTTTTCTATGAATGTTGGGTTAGCCCATATAAAAGACTCATATAAAAGACGCTTAATGTCTATTGTTGATTCTAGGGATTACTCTATAGAATAGTAATCAAGTTTTGAAAATGTTTCAATCAGATCATTCATAAAATGTTTTGTTCAAATCAGTGTTCTAATCCTAGATAATTTACATGGATAGCAGGTTATGTATGTTTTCTTATTTTTAAATAGCTTGACAATGGAAAATATTTTTTTAAAAGTTGACAAAATTAGTAAAAGTTGTGAAAAAAAAATTAATGGCGAAAAATTGAAAAAACAAAAAAAAATCTGGAAAATTGCAAAAACTGAAAAAATCATTTCTTTTTTTGCAATTTTTCAGATTTTTTTTTTTTTTTTTTTGCTTTTTTCGCAATTTAAAAAAAAATTTCTCAATTTTTAAAAAATATTTTGTAATGTCAAACTATTTAGAAACAGATAAACCTACATAACCTGTTATTCAAGTAAAATATCTAAGATTAAAACACAAAGGAAACTTTAGTGATCTAAATTGTAACAAAACATTTTATGAGTGACCTGATTGGAACGGTTTCAAAACTTTGTTACTAACGTATAGAGTAATCCCTTGATCTAACACAATTCTACTATAGTGTCGGAGTAGATACTAGTATTTTCTTTCAAATCATAATATTATTATTTGATCTGATTCATTGTATTATTTATTTCTCTTGTTTTTGTTTTTCTTACTATTGAAATCTCTTTAATTTTTATTCTACACGTGTCTTTTTTTGCGGGGTCTAAAGCCTTTATATGGCATACAACTTTTCCTACCATTTTCGACCAGTTAACATAATAATAATAATAATAATAATAATAATAATAATAATATGAATAATCCAGATGTTTTCGACTCATAAATAGTATCGGTAGAATTACCATATCGACTCAACGTCTCGGCCCATTGCTCTTGCATCTCTTCCCTTTGTTGTCGTTCATCTTCGTTCTCTTTTATAGATTCTATGCTCCAAACACCCGTGATGAGAAATTACATATACAAGATAAATATAAATAGATAAAGATTAGGGTTAACCTTTGCTAAAGAAAGAAAAATAAATTGGTTATAACAAGAGATATATGGTCACATCCATGCATCCGATCTTCAATAAACCATGCGTGTTTTGGGAAGGGGGGGGGGGGGGGTTGGGGCAATCACGAGTACTGTGGAGGGGAAAACTAGCCCAAAACTAGGGGAAGATCACCACACTACTTAGTTGTGAGTTTAGTTTTGTATTGGTTAATTGTATGTACAACGGTGTGTGGGGGGGGGAGGGTTGGGCCAATCATAATTTTTTTGTCTTTTAATTTATGTTTTTTTTATAATAAAAAATTAAAAAGATAATAATTGTGTAATGATTGAAATGGACATTTTACCACAACGTCATTTTTTTCAAAACTAGTCGTTGACTAAGATGTCCGTCAGAAAACGCTCGATTATGCTTGGTTACCAACCACTACTTATGGTCTTAAATTAAAACCCAATAAAACATGTCTTAAAAAAAACTAAGGCCCAGCCTCCCAAACCTCACATATAATTGCCTAGGATGCTTATGGGTCAGTTTGTGTTGGTATCTAGTACCCCCTATATTATAGTTAGATGGTTATAGGTCACTTTGTACTGGTCCAAACCGTTAGAACAAGTCCAGTTAGAGGTATCCACCAACCACTACGTCTTATCTTACTGTAAGCGTAGTGGGACGTCAAAATGTTGAATTTGGGCGACAAGTGGGCGAGAGCACCGCCTCCCAAGGCGATAAGTGGGCGACAAGTGGTTGGGGGGGGGGGGATGTGTGAATGGAGATGTTGACGTGGCGATCAACTATAGGTGGGAGGGGCAGTTTTTGGGCTACAACACCCCCCCCCCCCCCGGGCTACATGTCGCCCTCCTTGGCCACATGTCAAAACCCCCTTATTTTTTAGCTCATTCACTACATATAGCCTTTGTTTATGTAAGATGCAAATATATCGCGTTCCTTATTTCATACACCCCTTTCTAGTAAGCATATACATCTTTTTGACGTAAACTGCACTTTACACAAAAGTAAACGATTGTTTACCATGCAAAGTTTTTTGTCTTTTCTCACTGGGTGTATGAAACCAGGACCCGAATATAACCAAGACCTGTGACTTTGTGTCACAAAAACAGGATTGAAAGGATTGACTTGTATAGATGCACAAGCTAAGTTCAAGTCAAACGCAGCTCGCTTAAATAAAACCTCAAGCTAAACCGATTCGTATACGTGATAGTTTGATAATTTCTTGTTATCTGCGACTTGTATAATTTACTGTTTTAATTTAAAAACTTGTTATTTGAGGCGTTAGAACAAGATACAAAATATCAAAATTGAGATAAACGAGCCAACTAGAGCCACAAGCTGGTTAAAATTAAATGTAAGTCGAATATGAGACAACTCTTCGAGCCAAATATTAACCTAAACGGAGTTAGTGTTAAGGCAAACATATTGAACGCTAATAAATCCAATTGAATGTTATATTTCAAATCCTTGGCAAATATAAATTATTTATTATGCATATTTACAAATTGATGTTTGTAAATTCTTATTAAATTGGAGGACAAGAAATGCACCATTTATACAAGAAACTAAAATTACTACACAGTACATTCATCTTCTGAGAACACCTAATACAAGTGCACTATAATTAATATATAAAACTTTCCAACTATCTTGTTCAACACATGATATATCATATGTATGAAATGTTTTAACAAACTTATATTCAAATTAAAAAAAAAAAAAAAAACTTTCAAAAAAGCGTCAACAGATGGACTTGAACTCTGGACCTGACGTTCGTGACTCCTCAACGGTAGAGATGGTCAAAAAAACCGGTTGGGGAACCGGTTTGCCGGTTTAAACCGGAAACCGGTTTTTATGAAAACCGGTTTTTTAAAAACCGGTTTGACCGGTTTACAAACCGTCGGTTCGTATTTTGGTTACAAGTTTTAGATCCAAAACCGGTTAACGAACCGGTTAATGGAAAAACCGGTTTTTTTTAAAACCGGTTATTATGAAAAAAACCGGTTATTAACCGGTTATTTTAAAAAAAAAACCGGTTAACCGGTTATTAACCGGTTCTAACCGGTTTCTAAACCGGTCCTAACCGGTTAGACCGGTTAGGGTTTTGACATACAAAAACCGGTTATTAACCGGTCCGGTTATTAACCGAACCGGTTTTTTTCCGGGCCAAAAAAAACCGGTCCGGTTAATAACCGAACCGGTTTTTTAAAAAAACCGATTTGTGCACCTCTACTCAACGGTGGAACCATTCTTCATTTTAAATTTTTAATCAATAGGTTAGTTTTATTAATGGATTCGCTCCAAAATATTTAAATATAAACAACGGCTTTCGTAATTTTTTGAAAATCAATGGGTTCCGACTTTCCGTGAACTCGAACAATAACTCTTAAATGTGAGCATAGATTTAAAGAAATCTTATCTTTTTTTCTCTTTATCCAAACGAAAACCAATAAAATCTTTTTATATTTCTAGTCAGATTAATTATTTTTTCTAGTGTGAAGGACAAAAAATAGTCAATTTTGTATGGATTAATAAGTTATTAATATAATAAAAAAACATAAATTAGCTGGTTTGCCCGAGTGGTTAAGGGGGAAGACTTAAGATCTTCTGCACACAAGTGCGCATGGATTCGAACCTATGTTGCACGGGAACTGGTACGGAACGGGAAACGGGTACGGGAACGGGAAACGGTAAAACCCAAAAAATCAAGGAACGGTACGGCAATAAATACATATAAAATATATATATATATATATACATAGGTAATTAATTACTAGTAACAAATAAATAAATATATAATTTTTATTTATATATAATGTCATTTAAACATTTTATGTATAAATTTATAAATTGAGGACCAAATGTAAGCTAGTCTAGATAGTGAGAGTTAAATGTTAAAATGCATAACCTAATTTAATACTGTTTATGTAAATATTAACAAAGTTTAGGGACTAAATACAAACAATTGAAAGATCAAGGGGGTTTATTGTTTAAGCCTAAACCTAATATAATAACAGCCTCCTCCTCCTTCTTCTTCTTCTTCTTCCTCCTCCTCCATCGTCTTCCGTTTTCCGGCGCCGGAATACTGTATGTGGCGCCGGAATTCATCGGATACGGTCTGGAAGCGTTTAATAATGGTCCTCGAAGTTCCATAAACGTTTCGAAATAAGATTCGAATCTTGGAATCAGTCAACGACCATCCCCAACATCCCGGAGACGGTCAAGAAACGTTTCTAGCCGTCCCCGACCGCGTTTCCGTCTCCGGCGAGTTTTCGGGACGGGTACGGCACCCGGGTCGCGTTTCCGTGCAACATAGATTCGAACCCCATAATCAGCCATTGTTAATTTACAATTTTAGTTTATATAATCAAGTCTCCTTTATTATTATTATTATTACATTTTCTTTTGTTAAACACTAAAACTTTAATTTATGCATGAGAAAGTTTAAGAGTAAAGTGAAATACATAAATACTTTTAACAAATTAGAAATATAGAACTACTTTATTCGTATTAGATTAAAAATAAGAGTAGGAAGTTTATCGTTGAAAGAACTATTTTTTAAAAGGCTCAATATTATAAAATAAGATAAATGGACAACTTATAAGCCGCAATAAGCCCTACAAACAAACAAAATGAACATACATCAAGCAAGTCTTTACAAATTGCTAAAATAGAAAAAACAATGAAATTAAACTCGCACCACTTCTCCCACTCCAAGCACACATGTTTTCTCCTATGCTTGAACCAAAGAAAAGAAGCCACATATACACTTTCCCATATATATTACATAAGAAAAAATAACACATAAGCAAAAAAAATAAGTTTCATATTGTTTTTATGAGTCATGTCACATTTTTGTTCAAATTTAACATGTTGAGGGACTTTAACGTGCAAAAAATTGTTGAGGGACTTCAACTAGCAAAAACAGAAAAATATCCTTAATCATGTAGGATAATTAATGTGTTTTTATCCTTAACCTATACAGAGATTTGTACTCACAAATTACAACATAAGTGTTTGAAATAATATTATACTCCCTCCGTCCCATTTTAAATGTCATGGGACCCAAAACACACAAATTAAGAAATGTTTGATCATTTTATTTTATGAGCTGTAAATGACAATAATGTCCTTTAAGTTATTATGGTTAAAAACCATTTTTCTTCATTGGCTAAAAAATCTACTACTTTTTGGCTCTATTATATGTAATAGTAATGGCACAATTGAAAATTGAATTTATATGTATAGAATTGATATTTAAATTGGGACAATCAAAATTAAAAAAAAATAGACATTTAAAATAGGACGAGGGGAGTAATGATAATACTCAACACTTCATCATTAATATAGCTCTAGAAGTCTAGATTTGAAAAATAAAAAAAAATGATCAACTTTGGTGTTTGTAATGTCTTATAGTGATCAACTTTAGCAGGTCCAATTTGAAATTAAAGAGAGAAAAAAAAATGAATCAGCTTTAGTAGGTCAAATTTGAAACTAAAAGAAAAAAGTGTGCTTAATACATTTAAAAGAGGTTTGAAAAATTCAGGGGGTCACAGTCGATTCAAAGCTAAATTGTGTACGCCCTAACAAATAACGTGTTTTTTTTAAGTTATGTTCGTTATTTAGTTAAACATGTCAGATGGTGCAATAAGGTTGGCTGAATAAAAAGTCTTGTGACAGTAAATATGCAGGCGTCCGACGGTTTTTATGAGTATTTTCCCTTCTTAATGGAATGAACTAACTTGCCATTTCAGCGGTGTTGTGCACCATTCTTAACTTATCATAGCTTATCAGAATGTCAGAACTCAACCGATCATTACATGTGACATAAAAGGGTGGCCTTGAAGCCCGTTTCAGTTCTCGTATTGGATGGTGGATGGTTTTCAAGTCGAGCGACTCACTTGCTCACTTTAATGGTTTTACAACTGGATCATACGAGCGGTTGATTTGTATTATGGCGTTCATGGCTAAAAATTATAAGGTATTAACATATATTTCCAATTTTCCAATATACCTTAGTAATGATTGTGTATGTCTAGTCTTTGTCAATATTTTAATAACCTGACTATTCCAACTAAGCCAACCCTATTAACTTGAATCCCGACTAATCCAAACCCCGCAAACCCAAACATTAATAGGGTCGGGTTGCGGATGAGTTTGTTTAAAAAAAACTTGACTAAACCAAAAAACGGGTGACCTGATTAACAGAGGTTACGGTTCAAGTGTAAACAGACCACTGTGGTGTAATTTGCTAGTTGTTCTTAAAATGCACAACACATTTCTAATGCTATGTACCTTGTTAACATTTTACCTTGAACGTGTTGTTGATGTTCACATGTTCTCGCATTCTACTAAGTTGAGAGAATACTGTGCAGTTATTCTCACTTTTATAACCTATGACTTGATATTAACTACATAGTTGAACATTGCAGCCTACAATACAATGCTTGGTAACTTTATACTTGACAAAATATATTAATAGTTGATACACACACTTAGTAAAATACTAAAGTTTCTTAACACCCTTTTCTTTTACGAAAGACGCAATATATGACTTACTGATGTCGCATCTTTTATTCATTTAACATCAATCGTGCAAGTATTAAGTCGATAACATATGTTCGTTCATATTCAATCGCTAAATTATAGTTAATAGCGTCCCCGCCGTATAGCTCAGTTGATTAAGTTGGTTAAGGGGGTGTAAGACTTGGAACAATAACCTACAGGTCGTGGGTTCAAAACTGGTCCTAAGCGCCAATCGCCTTGCAGCTGAGTGAGGTTGATTTACCTCTCACGTGATGGGCCTGGGACGTCCAATTTGCCTGTCCGGAACAACACGTTTTGGAACAACTACCAGGCATTTAACTAAAAGGCAAAACCTTCAAATTTCCCATTAACACCTCACCATTACCCAAAACGACTTACTAATGTCGCATCTTTTTTTCATTAACATCAATCGTTGAATTATCAAGTCGATAGCATGTCCATATTCAATCGCTAGGTTATTTAAATAAAGGGCAAAACCTTCAAACTTCCCATCAAAACCTCACCATCACGCAAAACGTCTCGATTTCAAAGTACAAACAAACGTGCACATCTTATTAATGAAAAAAACTCTGAATCCATTAAAACTTACACATTCAAAGAGCTTTAAGTAAAGGGGAAAAACCTTTAATTTCCCATTAAAACCTCACCATTACGCAAAACATCTCAATTTCAAAGTACAAACAAACGTGCACATCTTATTAAGGATCGTTATATAGCCAATAGCAACTAACTACCAGGCATTTAACTAAAAGGCAAAACCTTCAGATTTCCCATTAAAACCTCACCATCACGCAAAATGTATCAATTTCAAAGTACAAACAAACGCGCACATCTTATTAACGATAAAAAAACCCCGAATACATTAAAACTTACACATTCAAAGAGCTTTAAGTAAAGGGCAAACCCTTTAAATTTCCCATTAAAACGTCGCAATCACGCAAAATGTCTCAATTTCAAAGTACAAACAAACATGCATGTCTTATTAAGGATCATTATAGAGTCGATAACAACTAACTACCAGGCATTTAACTAAAGGGCAAAACCTTCAAATTTTCCATTAAACCCTCACCATCACGCAAAACGTCTCGACTTCAAAGTACAAACAAACGCGCACATCTTATTAACGATAAAAAAAACCCCGAATCAATTAAAACTTACACAATCAAAGAGCTTTAAGTAAAGGGCAAAAATCTTTAAATTTCCCATTTAAACCTCACCATAATCTTTAAATATATATAAAAACAAACAATCAATCAATGAAATGGTCAACAACAATTTAACAAGTGACCTTAAATTTGTTGCTATAGTGTTTAGAACCGCCTTACCCTTTCGAGTGAAGCTTTTCAAGAATTGATATTGACTCAACAGCAATACAAGCCACTATACTTGGTGACATGCTGTAAAAAGGATTAAAATAAACATTAGTGAAAAATTACGTGTTTGAGAAGAAATAAAGATAAATAAGCAAGCATCTTACGATTGGCCTAACGAATTCCAAACATCCCATAGACTCGGTCCAAGAATATCCATAACCTTGCAAAAAAGTTATATCAACAAATTAATCAACTACAAAATGAACGGTTCATGGTACATAAAGTCAAAAGTCAAAACTCACCATAATGTAAAAGTCGCCTTGTTGTCCCTTGTAGTGAACTCCAGGAATCCCATAACATCCATTCAATGAGCTTTTGTAATGGAGATTATAATTGTATCATAAGTTCATATACAAGATTACTTTATTCCTCCAAATATATTAAAATAAACAAATTATTAAATACCTGTAAACTTGCCACTCGTATGGAGGACCATAGTTGCAACCCTTACTATTACGATGCTCAAACTTTAACGCTACCTATAAAAACAAAACCTCAAAAGCATTAAACTTCTGATCATATGAACAAATAATTATTATGAATTATGAAACTTATATTATTGTTTTAACTTTTAGCATACCTCAACTGCATCAGGTCCGGTCCTATCCGTTCCACCACTGACCCTCCTACCAACATAAACCTGTCCAAAACCACCCTTCCCGAGCTTTCTATCAGTCTTATAAACAGGAGAACTACCTACTTGCACCTGCAAATTGATTATCATATTATTATGACTTCAAATCAAAATAATCGGTTTTTAATGTAAAGATTTATTTACCCTTTCAGGCACAGCAGGTGTATTTCCTTCTTCTTCAACTCCAACTAACTTATCACCACTTCCACCTGCCATAACAATATTATTATCTGCAACCGCGTCTGTTCTGTTAAAACCAGGTTCACCACCAACTCCTACTTGCACCTGCAAATTGATTATCATATTATTATGACTTCAAATCAAAATAATCGGTTTTTAATGTAAAGATTTATTTACCCTTTCAGGCACAGCAGGTGTATTTCCTTCTTCTTCAACTCCAACTAACTTATCACCACTTCCACCTGCCATAACAATATTATTATCTGCAACCGCGTCTGTTCTGTTAAAACCAGGTTCACCACCAACTCCAACTGCCACAGGGTCGGGAACCGGTTCACACGGTGGTTCCTGGTCCAAATCAATCAATCTAACACCTCTGCCTCTACCGCCAGCTGCCGCCCTACCTGCAGCACCACCTCTTCCCCTACCGCCACCTGTCTTCCTTCTGCCTCGGGTTGGTGCAGTTATGTTTTTGGTTGGTTCAATAGATTGAGTCGCAGGCTGGAGATCATCGAGCCGTTTTGATCTCCTTGCTCCACTTCTCAGTTGTGGCATCGTCACCCATGCAACTTATATCAAAAGCGTATCGGTCCCGTTTATAGCCTCAAATTATCTACAAAGTTAAACAAAAAGATTTAAAAGAAGAAAAGAAAAGAAAGTTACTAATAATAGAATGCTTTATAAAACAGTTCTGAAACAACAAAAGCAATGTAGCTAGTGAAAATAGTATCATCTCAATTGCCAGAACGAGACTGGCAAAGTTGCTTAATCAGGAAGCAGCATGTGTCATAATTGTACCACTTTCAGCAAAAGCATTAGCAGATATTTATAAAGATTCTACATTTTCCTTCAAAGTTTATTCTTTTGGGACCAAAATCTCCTAATCCAGCAGCATATAACACAAAGATCCAAAAGTAAACCACTGATTCAAAATTCACTCAATTTACATAAAACTCAATGAATCCCTGACATCAGTATCAATTTTGAATCAAGCTTATATCAAACTCATATCGAGCCCATTTATAGCCTTCAACTATCTACAAAATGAAACAAACAAATGTAAAAGAAAAAATGAAAAAAAACCCACTAATAATAAAAAAGTTTAAACAACAAAAGTGAATACTAAAGCAATCTAACTAGTTAAAATAGTGTTATCTCAATTGCTAGACTCGGGCCGCCATGTGTCATAATTATACCATTTTCAGCAAAAGCACTTGCAGATATTTATAAAGATTCTACATTTCCCTTCAAATTTTATTCTTTTGGGACCAAAATATCCTAATGCAACAGCATATAACACATAGATCCAAAAGTAAACCACTGATTCATAATCAAATTAATTCACACAAAAATTCAAACGAATCCATAACATCAGTATCGACTTTGAATCACAAAACATTCGTAACTTATATTAAACTCATATCGAGCTCGTTTATAGCCTTCAACTATCTACAAAATTAAACGAACAAATGTAAAAGAAAAAATGAAATAAACCTACTAATAATAGAAAACTTTAAACAACAAAAGTGAATACTAAAAGCAATGTGGAGTAAAAAAAAAAGTATAATCTCAATTGCCAGAATAAGGCTGGCATGTGTCATAATTGTACCAGTTTCAACAAAAGCACTAGCAGATATTTATAAAGATTCCACATTTTCCTTCAAAATTTATTCTTTCAGGACCAAAATCTCCTGATCCAAAAATAAACCACTGACTCAAAATCAAATAATTCATATAAAAACACAAATGAATCCCTAACATCAGTACCGATTTTGAATCAGAAAACATATGTCGCTAATATCAAACTCATATCGAGCCCGTTTAAAGCCGCAAATTATCTACACAGTACAAAATTAACCAAACAGATGTAAAATAACAAATAAACTGAAACTAACTAATAATAGAAAAATATCAAAAGCAATGCAGATGGTAAATATAGTATAATCTCAAAGTTGCTTAATGCGGAAGCAGCATGTCTCACATAATTGTACCATATTTCCAGCAAAAGCACTACCATATATTCCTTCAAATCCTTACACAATAGATCCAAAAGTAAACCATCGATTCAAAATCAAATCAACTCACATAAAAATTCAAACGAATCCCTAACATCAGTATCGATTTCGAATCACAAAACATCGGTAGCTTATATAAAGCTTATATCAGACCGTCAGATGTAAAATAACAAATAAACTGAAACTAACGAATAATAGAAAACTTTAAAAACAACAAATGTGTATATTAAAAGCAATGTAGCTAGTAAAAATAGTATAATCTCAATTGCCAGAATGAGGCTGGCATGTGGTCATAATTATACCATTTCCAGCAAAACCACTAGCAGATATTTACAAAGATTCCACATTTTCCTTCAAAATTTATTCTTTCGGGACCAAAATCTCCTAATCCAAAAGTAAACCATTAAATCAGTATCGATTTTGAATCATAAAACATTTGTAGCTTATATCAAACTCATATCGACCCCGTTTATATCCTCCGATTATCTACAAAGCTTAACAAACAGATGTAAAACGTATAATGTAAAATAACAAATAAAATGAAACTAACTAACAATAGAAAACTTTAAACAACAAAAGTACATATTATTTAAAAGCAATGTAGCAAGCAAATATAGCATAAACTCAAAGTTGCTTAATGCGGAAGCCGCATATGTCACATAAAATATTGTAACATATTTCCAGCAAATCTTATTCCTATGGGACCAAAAATTTCATAATCCAACAGCATATAATATATAATAACAACACATATATCCAAATATAAACCACTGATTCAAAATCAAATCAATTTAAATCAATTAATAATATCTGTAACAGAATCAAACAGCTTGATGAATTGATGCTAACTAATCCGATCATCGGAAACCCTAGGTATTCATATTTCATAACATATCAACATATTGAATTGATTAATAATTAATTAATTAATCAATAAGTAATCAATAATTGAATTAATGAAAGCGTAGATCGATTATATTATATATAATATATACCTTAAGATGATCGGAAGCAAATGCTTGATGAATCGATTGATTGATTGATTGATCGATCGGTGATTATCCTGCACCTTATCTGTTGAAGATAATAATAATAATAATAATTTATAATAATAATATTAAGATCGTCTGGTAGAGATCAGATTTTATTTGAATGAATGAATGATAATGATGATGATAATAATAATTTGAGATGAAATGAAATGAAGAACGTAGGTATGGTTATGAGATGATATATGTGTATGTATGTATGTATATTGTGATTTGTGTGTGTGTGTGATGATATATGTGTATGTATCTATCGGTGGGTTTGAGTTTTGAGTTTATTGTTTCTCTCTCATCAAAGGATTGGTTTTGTGTTGGTATTGCGGTCTTGCACTGGTGTCCCTCTGTCCTAACGTCTTTTATATTATTATTATTATTATTATTATTATTATTATTATTATTATTTATTTTTTTGTTAGAGTGCATAGTAAAATGTATAATAAAAGATGAAAATTAACATTTTAAGAAATAACTATTCATATTATAATTATTATTATTACATGGATTCTCTATATTATATAATATAAAGTTGTAATTGTTTGTAATAGGAGGAGATTGAGAAACTTTTGTTCATGAGTAAATATGAAGACACATTGATCATCATTTATAATTATTTTATGTTTATTAAAAATGGTTATATGTGAAGGAGAGATAAAATGTAATGGTAAAAGTATAAAAAAAACGTATTATTTAATTGAAATTGAAAAATTTTGGTGTTTTTTATTGTAATTATAGAGATGGATATAGATATGTTGTCGATAATGCTCTTAACAAAGAAGTGTGTTAAACACATATACTTGTAATCACGTAACATGTTAGTTTTTTTAATTAAAAATAGTAAGAATCCTATTTTTAAATTAAATAGCATAAATGGTTGTTTTTATAGTGAATGTTTTTTAAAAAAATTAATATAGGAAAAGGATATGCCTTTTCAAGCAAGTGAAAGAAAGTTAGTTTAAGAATAAAATTTAGTAATAAAGTTGGGAGGGAAAATATGTGTTTTATCGTAAATTTAATCAAAATTTGGGTAAAGATAAAAAAGGACAGAATTTCTAAGTAGGTGCGTATTAGACTATTTTTTTATGCTATTAAACACATATATTAGCGTTAACTATATGATCATTTCGTTCTTCAAGTATTGAATTGTGATGTGTTATACTGACACGTTTCAGAGTGAAATCTCATACAACAGTTTGTCCCATTAGTTAAGTTTGAGGGAAAATATGTATGTTATCATAAATTTAATCAAAATTTGGGAAAGGATCGATAAAGGGGACAATTTCTAATAAGTATGTGCATATTGGACTATTTTTTTTTAATTAATTAAACACATATAACTATATGGTCATCTTCATTCCTCTAGTAAAGAGTTGTGAGATGCTAGGTTGGCACGCCTATAAATAAAAGCTTGTATGATTGCCCGCCTCATCAGTCTCGACTTGAATTCAACCCTTTAAATAAACCCACAATGTATGTGAAAACCCGCTAGCCAAAGCCAGAATCCCTATTTTATTAAAGATGAAACTTAAACCAATATCTTCCATTTAAATGAACTCATTTGTAGATAACTGTTACTATTATATAAAAAGAAAAAAACTCCTTATTTTTGACGAAAATGCAAGGGAAAAGTAAAGAAAACATGAAGCATGCGACATGTGGCCTTTAATATGGACCAAATATTATTCTAGTCAATTTGATTCTTGGAAATTCTAGATAAATAAGTTTTAAATTAATTGGTTGAATCAAAACGGTCCATCACTCTATTGACCATTAAAATTCGTGAATATATTTTTTTTCATTTTTTTTGAACGACCAACAAAATAAATTTATTAGATAAAAAAACGCTAGCCAGAAGCTAGACCCACCAATACATAAACAAAAACAAAGACCACCCACAAAAAGAAAAAACACCCACAACTTATCCAGCACAACGACTTGCTACAACCGGAACCGGCGCCTGTCTTCCAAACTACACCCGAGTCTCCGCGATCTATTCTTTACCCAAAGAAAACTTAACACTTTAGTTTCCTCCACCAAACTTGTGACATGAATTGGGCTTCCATGGTGAACCAAGTCGTTTCTCTTTTTCCACAAACACCAAACCGCCACCAAACATATAGCATGAAACACTCTAGCCTTTTCCTTTCGAAATGAGGAATACTTATGCATCTCCAAAAGGTCCCGGAAGCAGAACATAAACATACCGGGCATCTTGCACCATTGAGCGACCAACGTCCACAACGTTTGAGCCATGCCACATGAAACGAACACGTGCTCAACCGTTTCCTCCGCCTCACCACATATTGGACAAAGAGTCGATCTAACCGGTATGTTTCGTTTTGCCAATGCATCAAAAGTTGGTAACCGACCAAGAACCGCCCTCCAAGCAACGAAACTAACTTTCTTCGGTATCAAATTATTCCAATCGAAAACGTATTCTGGTTGAGAATAAGAGTTTTTCGCCAACTCAAATCTTAAACTACGTACCGAAAACACTCCGGAAGTTTCCAAGCCCCAAACAACTTTATCATCCCCCGACACCAACACCAATCTTTGACACAGTTGCAAGAGGGACCTGAGCTCCTCCACTTCGACCGACCCGGAAGGATCCCTATTCCAATCCCAACTTCCGCAAATCCATCCTTCCAACATAAACAATCTATTGGCCACCGTACACCCCTTAGATTTTTCTAAGGAAAAAAGGCTCGGGAAATTAGTAGCCAGCGGCACCGGCCCAATCCAAACATCCAGCCAAAACCAAGTATTGGATCCGTTTTTAACATCATGTCTAAACCGACCTTTTAAATCAATACTTGACAACCGGAGAACCGAAGAGATTTTGACAATTTGACTCCACTGGCAAGAAAAAGATATCTTAGCCGGGATCGCCAACCTTGATCGAGAAGAGTGGTGAAAAGCCCATATAACTTTCCACCATAAAGCTCCCCTTTCGTGCTTAAACCTCCACCACCACTTCGCAAGCAAGGATAAATTAACGTCACGCAACCGCCCAAAACCAAGCCCACCAAATTCAACCGGAGCAGTGACTTTTTCCCAAGCAACCCAGTTAATCTTAGCCTTTTCTTCCGACCCGCCCCAAAAAAACACTCTCCTCATCCGATCAAGTTTATTCATTACTCCATCCGGAGCTTTAAACAGTGAAAAATAGTAAGTCGGTAACGCGTTAAGGACCGACTTAAGCACGACCATGCGACCACCATATGAGAGAGATTTTGCTTTCCACCTAGACAGGCGTTTCTTGAATAAATCCACAACCGGATCCCACGCGTTAACTAAATTCATATTCCTTCCCACTTGAAGACCCAAATGAACGAAAGGAAATTCGCCCACCCTACATCGTAATATCGCAGCCAACTGCTCCTTTTCCATCCTGTTTACACCGGTACCGAAGACATGACACTTAGCTAAATTAGCCCGCAACCCCGAGACAAGATAAAAACACCTCAGTATTCTACTTAGATTTAAAGCGTTTCTTAAGCTCCATTCACCAAGAAAAATCACATCGTCAGCATAAAGAAAATGAGAAATAGTCGGCCCCACCTGGCCCCACTTCAGACCGTGAAACAAACCCTTTTCCCCCGCCCTCTTTATCATACCGGAACACGCCTCCATAGCAATGACGAAAAGAAACGGGGATAATGGGTCACCTTGCCTAAGGCCACGAGAGCATTGAAATTCGCGAGTCGGTGACCCATTTACTAGTACTGATGCCCGGCTCGCCGATAGTAAAGCCGACACCCACCTTCGCCACCTCAAAGGGAATCCCATTTGTTCTAAAACCGAATCCAAGAAGCCCCAGTGCAACGAGTCATAAGCTTGTTCGATGTCCACTTTAAAGATCATCCCTTTTTTCTTAGAACGGTTCAGCCAAGCCAAGACTTCATTTATAATTAGCGGGCCATCTAGAATGCTTCGATTCGCGATGAAGGCTAATTGTTCTTCCGAAACTAAGCCACCAATTACCTTTTTCAATCTTCCAACTAGTACCTTCGAAATTACCTTATTAACACAGCCCACAAGACTAATCGGACGAAATTCATTTAACGAAGTTGGATCTTTTTTCTTAGGGATTAACGCGATAAAAGAAGCCAAACACCCCTGACTAAAAGAATCGGCATAAAAAAATTCTGCAAAAACTTTTGCAAAGTCCTCCTGAAAGCAGTCCCAGAACTTTTTTAAAAACATAAACTTATACCCGTCTGGACCCGGTGCTCGGTCACCGTCACACTCCAAAACAGCCTCTTTTATCTCCGGAATCGTAAACGGGGCAATTAACGAACCAACCTCCACATCACTTAGTCTTTTAAAGTTGGGCAAAGACAAAGTGGGTCTAACCTGAACCGGATCCTCAAATCTGTTTCTGAAAAATTCAAAAACAACATCTTTCACTGCCCCCGGATTCGAAACCCAAGTACCGTCAATCAACAGCCCATGCAATCGGTTACTAGAAAGATTAGAGTTTAGCACCATGTGGAAGTATTTAGAGTTTTCATCCCCAACTTTTGCCCACCGGACTCGCGACTTCTGTTTTATATCGCGATATTTCAAGTTATCAACATCTTTGATGAAGGTTAAGCATTCAGATCTATAAATCATCTCAATCTCAGTCAACGACCTATTCTCCCCGGCTAATTCAATCGCACGAACCTCCTCCTTTTTCTTCGTGTATTCCCCCTCTTTCCGTTCGCGATCCACTGCCAACCATCTTTTAATACGATATTTTAACCACCTGAGCTTTGTAGTTAATGCCAAATCCGCTGAACCTGAAAAATTAAATCGCTTGCAGTGAAGCACAACAAATTCCTCAAATCCTGGTAAATCAAGCCATGAGTTAAAAAATCGGAAAGGGATGTGACCAAAATTATTAGCAATAGATGACAACAGTAATGGTCGGTGAAGAAACACTAACCCACGACCCCGGGCAGATTACGGGTAACCTGGGGGTTAGATAGATGTTTCCCACGAGGGGTTAGACCCGGTAAAGATGGTTCTTCTGATAACCTGCAAAACAGACACCGTGAGCTTGTCACTGAGAAGGGGGGGTTCCTCCTTGTGACCACCCTCCGGCGCGAGAATCAGACTAGATTGCTCTTTAAATATAAATGTATATTAAGAGATTGCTAGAGCAGATATCAGGTATATTATGATGATAATGTGATAAGATATGATAAGATGAGATGATCATACCATTTGTGGTATTTATAGCCGAAGGTAGGTTTCCAAGGAGGTGTGGCCTGCTGAATAGTATTCCTGTTCTACCAACAGTGGCCTACGCACGTGCCCTGCTGGTAGTTGGTGGGTAGGCAGCGGCTGATAGTGACCAGGCCTGCTGTGTACTATTCCTTTTCCACCAACTGCCGGCTATGCACGTGGTATGACAGGAGTTGGTGAGTAGGCAGCGGCTAATAGTGACATACAGTACAGGAGCATGCTGCTCGCCATACTGTTGTCAATAAGCTGTCGTATATTTAGTCAGATCTTTTGCCCATACCTCGTCAGGTACAGTACAGAAGATCTTCCCGTATCGTACGGACTGGCTTATGGGCGGGAGTATTCCCCCTCCCGCCTTTGTGCGGGATTGTCCCCGGCTTTGCTCATTCCTTCAGGTGACACTGAGTGAGAGCTAAGTGCCTTGTGCGTGTAGCCTTGCTGCGCGGGTGGCCTTCCCTGATGGCTTGTATCCGAAGCTGCGGGAACAGGCGGAGTCCTTCACCATTGGGAGGCATTTCCTGCGGGAACAGCTTGCGTACTGCGTGTAAGGACGTCACGTCTCTGAGCATGGTTGGTCCTGCGGATCCAGTTGGTTTCTGCGCAGACGTCCCTCTTCAAGGTGAGTCTTGCGGGTCCAACTGGGCTCTGCTGGGACCTACCTCTTCAAGTCCCCCCAGTCCAATGTTCTTCTCATGAGTGTTTAATAAAGTGAGGTGAACTTTTGGACTTAAGCAAAGGGTTTTGAAAAGGGTTTTTTAAGGTTTTCTATGGGGATTCTTCCCGCGGAAGTCCTTGTCACTTGCAGAAATTCCCGAGTTTCCTGCTTGATCTTTGGGTATGATGCGGGTAGGTCTGTAACCTCCTCGCAAGTCAGGAGCGTTGAGTCCCATTTGTGTGGATTCTCCATGAGGTTTTGGTAGTTTTGAACATACTGATCAATTATGTTAAAACCACCAATTCCATCCTGGAGCTTCAAACAACATAGTTCTCGACGTTCCCGCTATGCGGGGATGTTATTTCCGTTTTCGCAAGCATTGCCCAGAAGATCCTTCTTGGTTTCAATTCCCAGCGGAGCGCTAGGTATGTGAAGGGTTTTGCCTTAACACTGTACCCGCGCTCGTCTTACGGTTACTTTACTTCCAAGGTATTCCTGGCGTCAATTCCCTGCGGGTGCTAGGTATGTGAAGGGTTTTGCCTTAACAATGTACCCTCATCCGTCTTACGGTTACTTGGTTGCCAAGTTATTCTTGGCTTCAATTCCCTGCGGGTGGTAGGTATGTGAAGGGTTTTGCCTTAACACTGTACCCGCATCCGTCTTACGGTTACTTGGTTGCCAAGTTCTTGACTTCAATTCCCTGCGGGTGGTAGGTATGTGAAGGGTTTTGCCTTAACACTGTACCCGCATCCGTCTTACGGTTACTTGGTTGCCAAGGTAAGGGGTATTTTCCCGCTTACTTTTGAATCTTTTTGAATTTTTGAAATTCGAAAGGTTGGTGAAAGGATAAGAACAGTCCAAACCTCTGAAACGTCGTGCGACGGTTTCTTCTGACTGTGTCAGAACGTGCAGGAAGTTATGGTGACGTGACAGTACATGGTCATTCCAGACGCTTTTTCAGGCGCGTGGGCGTGATTTTTCGGGCGCGTGGCCGCGAAATTAATGGTACCCGTCCTTTCAACAGCTGTTACCAGCTTGCTTTTCGCCACGTGTCATAGTTTCATTGCACCTTCGATTTCTCTCTCCTCCGCATTAAATTCATCGCATTAATTGCGATTAGTATATAAAGGGGGAGAGGGTTCTTTGTAATTCACACCTTTCACTTTTCTCTTCATCTTTAGAACGATTTCCGGCGAATACTCATCTTTCAGTCAAGCATTCTCTTGAAAATCGTTTTCTTCTTTCTTTTGCAAGATGTCGTCTCGTGATCTCGAATCTACAGCCGATGACAAGAGTACTGGTGGCGAGTGCCAGTGTGCTCTGCCTGTCGATCTGTTCCAGTACGTCGTCAGGAAGTTCATGCTCGAGTCTCTCGAGCCTGAGTTTCCTGAACCCCATCAGACGGTGTACGATGCCCCCAGAGGCAAGATCGGGGTATATGCTGCATTCTTTGTTTATGGGAATCTTAGGTTCCCATTGACAAAGTTTGTTTACCGTGTCCTGGAGAGGCACGGTGTGCACCTGACCGAGGTGCGCCCGATGGCGATTGCCAAGATTCGGCACTTCGAGTGGGTGTGTCGGATTCTGGGCATTGAGCCCTATGTTGACCGCCTGATGACCTTCTACACTTGGAGGTGCATCCAGGGGTGGTTTACGTTGATAACCCGGACTAAGGGTTTGAAGATTTGCGCAACCGAGCGTAGTCTTCGCTCGTGGAAGCGGGAGTTCTTCTACATCTCCGCTCGCGCCATCCCCCTTGCCATGAAGTTCAAAAATGGACAAGCACTTCCCAGCCTTCACGCCTCCAACTACGAGGAGGCGGAATGGTTTTCGAAGATATCCCGGGTCCAATCTCCGGTTTACCGGTTTGCGGAGTCCGGGATGGTGATGCTGGGGATGAGCCGGGTGTGGAAGGAGGCGGATGCGCGAAAGATTCCGATCGTCCTCGAATACGGTTCGAACTCTGTTCCTTACGGTATGCTTTGTTTCTTTTTGTTGATTCTGAATTTCTTCTAACTTCTTTCCTGTTTATTTCAGAGGGGAACGACTTGCAGTCGCTCCTGAACCCGCGGGAGGCTGACGGTCCCGCTCGGATGGGTACTCGCGCTCTAGACGAGAACGAGTTGCCCATCCTACAACAAACGGCGGATCGGTTCGTGGAGGTCTACCCGCTAGGCCACGAGATCCTGAGCGCCAGGCGGCCAGGTAAGGCGCTATTCAACCCTCGACCCCTCAATGTTGAAACCTCTGCTGGAATTCCTCTAATCGTAAGTTCTGATGAGGAATCCGCAGATGGTCCTCCGTTGGTGCGGAAGAAGAAGGCTGCCGGCGGGAAGGGGAATGAGAAGGTGGCCTCCACTGCCGATCCAGTGCCTCGGTCTGTTTCGGAGACCGAGAGCGAAGAGGTGGCGGGGAATCCCGGTGGTGATAAGACCACCGCTCCGGAGGCTGCGACTGTCACCTCCGGAGAGCCAAAGAAGACGACGGTGAGCGGCGCAAAAAGGCCGGCTCCATCGGGTTCGTCCCCGCCTCTCCGTACCTTTAAGCTCAAGAAAACCCGTAAGTACAAACTTCCTTTAACTTCATAGCTTAATATCATTAACACTTATCTTCTTTACGCAGGCGTGGATGTTGACGCATTCCAGGGTGGAGCGCAGAGGATTACCTCTCCGCCAATGACGGTAGGCTTGGTCAGCCTACCTGAGGCGACGACCCAGGCGCCTGCGCCTGCTTCCGCTGGTTCAGTTGCTCACTCCTTTGAGCCGACTGTTCCAGCTGTGATGACGTCACCGCCGGCTGTGAGTGCAATTTTTACCGCATCTTTCACCGAGCCGGCGGTTACTCTTGCTGCGGATACCGCAGCCGCGACCGCGGCGGCCGCGGCGGCCTTTACCATGCCTCCTCCGTCATCGGCAACGACGGCCGATCCCTCAGGTATGCATGGGGCGTATCGCCAACCTCTGCCACCTTCCCATCTGCCTGACCTCTTGGACGGATTTCCCTTGGGTTCAGGTGATGGGTTCGGCGGCTATCGGCCTGTTATTGACCCTACAGGTGCGTAGGGTTCTTTTGGCCCTTTTCATATTTTTTTATCATCTTTTCCTAACTGCTTTTTGTTTTTTGCAGTGTCGGATTCCAATGAAGTGTATGTTCCACGATGGAACATTCGCCGAGGAACAACCCTTCGCACCCCTGTGGAGTGCGTGGAGTGGGCTCGTCACGCTGCTCCTAGTGGTGCGTTGGGGGAAGCCATGGCTAGATACCAGGAGGGTAGGCTAACCAATGAGCTTCGGGTTCTCCTGGCCCGGATGCAGCCGCGCGTCGAGCTGCTTTGTCGTGAAAACGACAAGTTAAAAGCAGCTCGCCTTCAGGAAGTAGCTCAGGCGCGGGCTGTCCGGGAGGAGAATAGGAGGCTTTCCGCCGCGGCGGCGGAGAAGGAGAAGGCGTTCAAGGCCCTTGAAGTTGAGGTTCAGGCCCGTCTCGAGGCTCGCTCCAAGGCTGCCCAAGCTGTTAATGAACAGCTTCGGCTGGCTAAGGAGACTGCTAGGAACGCAACTGAAAGGGCCACCAAGGCTGAAGCTGTTGCTGAGCCTCTACGCCTGGAGAATGAAGAGCTTAAAGCCAAATTAGAGGCTCTCCAGCAGGCTCATGATGCCTTGGCGATGGAGGACGCTAAGAAGTTTCAAGAAATCTTGGACCAGAGGGGGGTGCTTGACCATACCGAGCGTAAGCTAAAGGGCGTCGAAGAGGCTGCGGCTAGAGATGTGTTGCTTGCCAACCTCAACAAGAGTGAAGCCGAACGCGCCCGTAACGAAGCTCAAGCTGCCCTCCAAGAAGCTCTGGTTGCCAAGGAATGGCTTCTTCGAGAAGCGTTGTCTCAGGTATGCTTTTTATTTCTTTACGCTTTTCTTTGTAAATAGAAAAGGTTCTGATACTTGTATATTTTCTTGTAGGTTGTGCATCGGGTCTTCTCAGAGACGTCTTATGATGATGCTATGAGCGCAGCCCTCAACGCTTCTCACGAGGATGGGGAAAAGGCCGGCTTCCTGCTTGGTCTAGGGTTTGTTGAGAAAGGCATCCCGCCTTCCAACTTCCCTTTGTACAATGTTGATACTGAAGCTGTTTACGACCAAGCAGTGAATGAGTACGCCGCCTTCCCGCATCCGGTGGTGGAGAAGGTGAATCAAGTTGCTGCTGCTGATGATGGGCTAGCTATCCTTAAAGCTTTCCTTGAACCGCCACGTTCTACTGATGGTGCGGGTCCAAGTGGAAGTGGCCCTGAAGCCTGATCCTGAAGATCCCTTCCCACTGCTAGGATAGATTTAGCTTGTATAGATTTATTTTCTTGTAGGCGGGTAGTTACCCGGCCATTCTTGTAATGAATCATTGTGAAATATAAATCTTTTTGCGGGTAAGACCGCTACTTTCATTGGATTCCTTGCTTTGTAAACGTTATATGACTTGCAAACTTTAGTTTAAATTAGCAATTTTCCAAGTGTAGAGTAAGTTAACCTTTGAACGTGGTAGATAATAGGTTGAAGTTTTGCTTCCTCTTTCGTGATTGTGCGGGTAGGACCGTCACTTGCACTTAGTAGGATGGCTAAACTTTACCTACGTCTGACCTGCGTGGAGGTTTTCCTCACCTTTTTGAAATTTCTAAGTATTTAGGATAAGTTAACCTTTGAACGTGGTAGATAATAGGTTGAAGTTTTGCTTCCTCTTTCGTGATTGTGCGGGTAGGACCGTCACTTGCACTTAGTAGGATGGCTAAACTTTACCTACGTCTGACCTGCGTGGAGGTTTTCCTCACCTTTTTAAAATTTCTAAGTATTTAGGATAAGTTAACCTTTGAACGTGGTAGATAATAGGTTGAAGTTTTGCTTCCTCTTTCGTGATTGTGCGGGTAGGACCGTCACTTGCACTTAGTAGGATGGCTAAATTTTACCTACGTCTGACCTGCGTGGAGGTTTTCCTCACCTTTTTGAAATTTCTAAGTATTCAGGATAAGTTAACCTTTGAACGTGGTAGATAATAGGTTGAAGTTTTGCTTCCTCTTTCGTGATTGTGCGGGTAGGACCGTCACTTGCACTTAGTAGGATGGCTAAACTTTACCTATATCTGACCTGCGTGTAGGTTTTCCTCATCCTTTAGTTAGAAATTCTGTTTTGAATAAGTTAACCGTTCGACGCGCGGTTGTCAATAGGTTAGTGTTCAGTTTCCTCTCATGATTCATGCGGATAGACCGGCACTTTCATTTATTGGGATGACTGAACTTTTCCCCTTCAACTGACCTGCGTGAAGGTTTGCTGTTTTTTGGGTTTATGCGGGTTTTGCCGCCTTCCCCACGCAACGACTTTCCACGCAATTATGCGGTGAAAACCGGCATATCCGTGTTGAATAAATTAACCGTTCGACGCGCGGTTGTTAATAGGTTAGTGTTCATTTTCCTCTATGATTCATGCGGATAGACCGGCACTTTCATTTATTGGGATGACTGTACTTTTCCCCTTCAACTGACCTGCGTGAAGGTTTGCCGTTTTTTGGGTTTATGCGGGTTTTGCCGCCTTCCCCATGCAACGACTCACACTTATGTCTGCGGTGAAAACCGGCATCAGTGTTGATAAAAGTATAAATGTAAAATCATCAGCGTCGATGTTCTAAGGAGAATCATTTCCATTAGAAGTGGCTCTGGGCCTTTACAAATTTTGGAATTGATCTACATGCAAACTGTGTAATTGAGCTCCCTTCCATGTTGTTGGGATGGAGTGCCATCGAGCCGATACGCACCTGGTTCGGGATCTCGTTCTTTACGCAGCATGTAGTCTCCACATTGAAGCTAGAATTTTTATTCGTGTTTTCCCAGCTGGGGTTCTACACGCATCAGCCTGCTCAGCGTTCATTGCGCCACGAGGTGCGCGAGCGTCCCATCTCTGACAAATGCTTCGACCATGTCCTTTACGTCTATGCATTCTTCAGTGTTGTGGCCTTCTTGTCCTGTGAAAGTCACAGTATTTGCTCCGATCAGCATTGTGACGATGTCGGATTATTGGAGGCTTTGGCCATGGGAGCTCCTCAGTGGCGAATATCTCGGTGACGCTTTTGGTGAGTGGCGTCCATCTGGAGTTCTGGTTCGACCGTACGTTATCCCTTCCGCCTAACCGATGTTGCAAGCCGGATGAGGTGTCAAAGTTTACCCTTGACTGCCAAATGCCTAGCTTTCGCTTTTTGTTTAATCGGGCGGTAAGGACGTTGTCTTTCCTTGTTTTCTGGGTGTAGAGGTTTGTGCTCTGAGGGAGATCTCTACCCAGTTGCTTCTCCGTTTCCGCAAAGCGTTTAGCTGCTGTCATGATGGCATCCCATGTGGATGGCAATGCCATCTTTACCCGTTAAGGTGCGGATGAGCTCTGGGTCGTTCGCGCCCTGAATAAAAGCAGCGCGAACAAGATCTTCGCTAATGTTACCCAGACTAAGCTTCTTCGAGTTGAAGCGAGTGATGAAGTCTAGCAAAGATTCATCTTCCTCTCGAATGCATTTGAGGATTGTCCATTGCTCCTCGGTATACTTTCTTTGCTGGCTAAAGTGTTGGCTAAACTTCTGCTAGGAAGTCTGCCCAGTCGTAGATGTGGTTGACCGGTAGACGATCGACCACGCTCTAGCAGCCCCAACAAGCGTCATTTGAACATGTAGCACCACGTAGGTTCCGTCCAACTACTGACGGTTGCCCCCGCTATGAATCTGTTCAAATGATCATCTGGGTCAGATATACCATCATATGTGCCTATGCTGGACATTTGTTTGGCACTTTTTGGGGCGATTGCTTCCGCAATGTCCCTTGCAAATTTGGACGTTCCCGCATTTGCAACGTTTGGTCTGAATGTTTTGGAGAAGTCACGTGGACTTCCACCTGTGTTTTTTGGTTTGAAGGCTTCTCCAAAATGCCTTCTCGGTTGGGAGTCCGTTTCCTTACGCTTCCCTTTTGCCCTATGGCGAGGGTTCGCGTCGGAGTCGGATTCCTCCGAGTCATCGTCCAAGTATTCTTCGAATTCGTCAGCCTGTTGGACGGAACGCAAGCGTTCGTCCAACTCAGCTTGAAATTCCTTTTGACGTGCTCCGCCCATGCCTTAACTTCATCGAGTGTTTGGCGGGGGAGTCTTGTTCGTTTCTCTAACTGGGTATCGGTGAATCCCAGTGAGCGATTATTTACTGCACTTGCCCCAGCTTGGATAACTGGGGTAGTGTTCGTAAAATTACTTCACTTGCCCCAGCTTGGGTAACCGGGGTAGTGTTTGTAAAAACTGTGTAACCGGTATTCCCCCCAGTAGCTGGGGTTGTGGTTACCGGAGTTTCTTTAACCATCTTTCCAGAAGTTTGAAAAAACTGGAGAAAAATGTAGTTCTAGCTTTATGCACGGATGGCGCCAATGAAGAAACACTAACCCACGACCCCGGGCAGATTACGGGTAACCTGGGGGTTAGATAGATGTTTCCCACGAGGGGTTAGACCCGGTAAAGATGGTTCTTCTGATAACCTGCAAAACAGACACCGTGAGCTTGTCAGTGAGAAGGGGGGGTTCCTCCTTGTGACCACCCTCCGGCGCGAGAATCAGACTAGATTTCTCTTTAAATATAAATGTATATTAAGAGATTGCTAGAGCAGATATCAGGTATATTATGATGATAATGTGATAAGATATGATAAGATGAGATGATCATACCATTTGTGGTATTTATAGCCGAAGTAGGTTTCTAAGAAGGTGTGGCCTGCTGAATAGTATTCCTGTTCTACCAACAGTGGCCTACGCACGTGCCCTGCTGGTAGTTGGTGGGTAGGCAGCGGCTGATAGTGACCAGGCCTGCTGTGTACTATTTCCTTTTCCACCAACTGCCGGCTATGCACGTGGTATGACAGGAGTTTGGTGAGTAGGCAGCGGCTAATAGTGACATACAGTACAGGAGCATGCTGCTCGCATACTGTTGTCAATAAGCTGTCGTATCTTTAGTCAGATATTTTGCCCATACCTCGTCAGGTACAGTACAGAAGATCTTCCCGTATCGTACGGACTGGCTTATGGGCGGGAGTATTCCCCCTCCCGCCTTTGTGCGGGAATGTCCCCCGGCTTTGCTCATTCCTTCAGGTGACACTGAGTGAGAGCTAAGTGCCTTGTGCGTGTAGCCTTGCTGCGCGGGTGGCCTTCCCTGATGGCTTGTATCCGAAGCTGCGGGAACAGGCGGAGTCCTTCACCATTGGGAGGCATTTCCTGCTGGGAACAGCTTGCGTACTGCGTGTAAGGACGTCACGTCTCTGAGCATGGTTGGTCCTGCGGATCCAGTTGGTTTCTGCGTAGACGTCCCTCTTCAGGTGAGTCTTGCGGGTCCAACTGGGCTCTGCTGGGACCTACCTCTTCAAGTCCCCCCAGTCCAATGTTCTTCTCATGAGTGTTTAATAAAGTGAGGTGAACTTTTGGACTTAAGCAAAGGGTTTTGAAAAGGGTTTTTTAAGGTTTTCCATGGGGATTCTTCCCGCGGAAGTCCTTGTCACTTGCAGAATTCCCGAGTTTCCTGCTTGATCTTTGGGTATGATGCGGGTAGGTCTGTAACCTCCTCGCAAGTCAGGAGCGTTTGAGTCCCATTTGTGTGGATTCTCCATGAGGTTTTGGTAGTTTTGAACATACTGATCAATTATGTTAAACCACCAATTCCATCCTGGAGCTTCAAACAACATAGTTCTCGACGTTCCCGCTATGCGGGGATGTTATTTCCGTTTTCGCAAGCATTGCCCAGAAGATCCTTCTTGGTTTCAATTCCCAGCGGAGCGCTAGGTATGTGAAGGGTTTTGCCTTAACACTGTACCCGCGCTCGTCTTACGGTTACTTTACTTCCAAGGTATTCCTGGCGTCAATTCCCTGCGGGTGCTAGGTATGTGAAGGGTTTGCCTTAACACTGTACCCGCATCCGTCTTACGGTTACTTGGTTGCCAAGGTAAGGGGTATTTTCCCGCTTACTTTTGAATCTTTTTGAATTTTTGAAATTCGAAAGGTTGGTGAAAGGATAAGAACAGTCCAAACCTCTGAAACGTCGTGCGACGATTTCTTCTGACTGTGTCAGAACGTGCAGGAAGTTATGGTGACGTGACAGTACATGGTCATTCCAGACGCTTTTTCAGGCGCGTGGGCGCGATTTTTCGGGCGCGTGGCCGCGAAATTAATGGTACCCGTCCTTTCAACAGCTGTTGCCAGCTTGCTTTTCGCCACGTGTCATAGTTTCATTGCACCTTCGATTTATCTCCT